>NC_133291.1:5908701-6210257 GCF_005239225.2 Populus alba
ATGCGAGATTGGAGCAATCTGAGGTATCATTGGCAAAAGTATGTGGTGCAATTTTCACTTTTATCCTTTCTGTTGTATTTAAATTCCATTTGCATTCTTTAATTATCAAAGTTATATCTTATTCAACAATTCAAATAACCATCAAACATACATGAAGGTGTTCAAATCCTTTAAATTTGGTTGTGCATCACGAGCATCAAATTTAGTAACATTCAAAGATGTGCAAGTTGCAGAATGCTTTGGCATGTATCTTGGTAAATAGTGTTTTTGATCGATCAAAATGGTTGTAGCATTACAGTACTAAAATCAGGCTGATGCCCAGATGTGTATTTTTGCCATTGATTTCCATGCTTTCTGATTAGTTCATTTGATTGTCTATTTTTTAACAGTTTTGGTATTGTGCGGTGAATGCTATTAATTTATGTTGTTTCTCTTGTAAAAGGACACTCATGCTGCCTTTGTGTCCTTCAAGACTCGGTATGGTGCTTCCACTGTTTTCCACCAGCAACAATCAACCAACCCCACACATTGGCTCACAGAAGAAGCTCCTCAACCAAATGATGTCTTTTGGCCTTTTTTTTCTTCATCATTCATGGGAAGATGGATTTCTAAGCTTTTGGTTGTAGTTGCGTGTATTCTTCTTACAATTTTGTTCCTTATTCCTGTTGTAGTTGTACAAGGTCTTACTAACCTGAGTCAGCTGGAAGTTTGGTTTCCATTCCTCAAAAGCATTCTAACCATGTAAGTAATGATCTCAAGTCCTTGTATTACCAGAGTTTCCATCATATCATCCTTGACATTTCAATTATCATCGCTGCTTCTGTTGCTGCTATTTTACTTGAAAACCCTTCCCCACTCTCTCTTGCCTTCTACTTTTCTCCCACTATAAATTGAAATTGGTACTGTCAACAAAGAATGGTGACTCGTATGTTAAGAGTATATCCTGGGGTGCTTGCTTCTCGTATGCATTTCATGAATGTCAATTTGATAGGATTGCACCATGATTATGAATTTTAAGGATTTATGCTGAACAACATCAATGAAATAATTTGGAATTTTTCATATGTAGTTTCTCCAGGGATATCCTCAATTGACATAGCGGAACCCTTTTTTTATACATTGGATGCTTTTATTGTTGACGTGGCATTTGGTGTTATATGCTGCCGCTAGATTATCAATAATAAGTGCATTAAGTTCGTTTTTCATGATCTTGGAAGAAAAGTACTTTCTTGATGAACTGCATCAGCTCTTTCCAGTGGGACCCTTCCGAAGTCCAATCATATCTGAAATGTGCCAAACAAATAGAATTGTTTCAACTGCTATTTCATTCCAGATTAGAAAAAATGTTTTTCTTCTGACACATAGCACTGAGGTTATTAATAAGAATTACTCTGTTATAGCTGGATTTTTGCAAGACACTAAATTTTGTGAATCTTGCAGAGCATTTGTCAGTCAAATCGTTACAGGATATCTTCCTAGTCTGATTCTTCAGTTGTTCCTTAAGATTGTGCCCCCCATCATGGAGTTCCTCTCCTCCATTCAAGGATACATTTCTCATAGCGAGATAGAGAGGAGTGCATGCAACAAAGTACTCTGGTTCACAGTATGGAACATCTTCTTCGCCACTGTATTTTCCGGTTCCGTGTTAAATCAGATTTCCATTGTTCTTGATCCCAAGAATATTCCTGCAAAACTGGCTGTTGTTGTTCCAGCACAGGTGAATATATGTTACTGAGATTTTATAACAAAATTTTCAATTTGATATGAGAGAGAGGAGTGTGTGAGCTTGTGTGTGTTTTTGGTAGTAGAGAAACCTGACACGTTTGCTGAAAACTCATTCTTTCTATCAATTATATCTTGCATTGTTCTCCACTCCTTTTCTCAATGCTGAAAAGACAATAAAAAACCAAATGAATTTTTTTGAAGTGGAAGGAGATAATCTAAGAGCATTTTGTCAACTGGAGTGCTTAATAAAGCTTCTTCAAGGGCCGACAACTTAAAAATATTGGGATAAAATATAAAAACCCTCCTATAGTTTGATCTAAACTTCACTTTGCCTCCATACTCTCATAAATTACACTTTACATCCTGGATTAATAAAAAAATTCAAATAAAAATGCACTGTTGAGGATGTAAACTGTTATTAAACATATAAACTACATGATGGAAAGTGTAATTTATGAAGGTATGGAGGGAAAGTGAAATTGAAATCAAACTATAGGAGGATTTTTGTAATCATCCCAAAAATATTTGTTGGCCTTCCACTATGAGGAGTGAAATAGCCACTTATGAGATTCATGACAGCTAGATGATTTTCTGATTGAAAAATTGCTGTGGCATATAACAAGAATGTGTAATTTTTATTTTTTGTAGGCATCATTTTTCATTGCTTATGTTGTCACATCTGGATGGACAAGCACTTCATCGGAACTTTTTCGCATAATCCCTCTAATTTGCAGTCTAATGACGAAGTGTTGTGCTGAAAGTACAGATGATGAAATTGAAGTTCCATCTATTCCTTATCACAGGGACATTCCCAGGATTCTTTTCTTTGGACTTCTTGGTATTGCATATTTCTTCTTAGCTCCCGTCATTCTGCCCTTCCTTCTGGTGTACTTCTGTCTTGCATACATCATCTTCCGTAACCAGGTTTCTTTTCCTTTTTTTTTTTTTTTCATGCTTTTTATAATTTCATGACATCAAAATATATCATATCAGGGTAGGTTGTTTTGTTGTTATGTAGTTTCAGAATTTTATCATTGTCAAAGACAGTTAAAGTGTGGAAACACTAAAATGTTTACAGAATGAGTAACAATACAAGGTTCTCAGTTATATCTACCTGCTCAATGTAATTCTTTTGGTAAATAGGGAGATATGAAGAAGGCGCATTCCCTTTTTATATCAGCAAAGATTACCACTGAAAAAATGTGGTGAGCAGTATCAGCTAGTAAGAGTCCACTGTGGTCTTAGCTCATGCCTGTTTAAAGAAGATATAGGGAATAGAATAATCATAATGAAAGTGTGGGTAGCTGCAAGCGTGAGTTTGTGTAAATTTTCCTCTTTCATTATGATGTATGATCGCTTTGGGGACTGTTCTTCAGGAGATGTTTGGGACTGTAAACAGTTGCATGAACAGTGTTTAAGAGATTTTAGGCTGTGAACAGTTAGGAAGGGACCGTGATTTTTACAGTTTTTATTTCTGCGCTGCTCGATTTTAAATATTTTTATGTTAGTGCTAGTTTTACAGTTTCTGGAATAAGTTTAATACTCTGCAAATTTATGATGCAGTTCATAAATGTATATGCTCCCAAGCACGAAACTGCAGGGAAGTTTTGGCCTATTGTACACAATTTGGTGATATTTTCTCTGGTACTCATGCATGCGATTGCAGTGGGAATTTTTTCTCTGAAGAAGCTCTCTCTCGCATCAACCTTAGTCTTACCTCTTCCAGTTCTCACGCTTCTGTTTAATGAGTACTGCAGGAAACGCTTCCTCCCCATTTTTAAATCTTATCCGGCTGAGGTATGTTGATATTCCAATTTTATTACTGCACACCATGGCCAAGGGGATATCAATCCTTATGCTTTCATCCTTTTATCCCCTCTCCGCCACTCTTTCCCCAAGTGTACTTATGATTTCTTCTGCGTCCAATGTTCAACCCAAATACTGACCTGGATATGTGTTTTCAGATATTGATAAAGAAGGACAGGGAAGATCAAAATGATGCTTTGATGTCTGAATTTTTTGATAAATTGGCCACCACCTATCAGGACCCGGCTCTAATGCCGATTCAGTACTCTGCAGACAGTGACAGTCTCAACAGACCGCTTATATCATCTGCTGAAACGGCAATGTGAGGTTGTCTTTGCACTGTATTGACTATTGAGCTGAATAGTAGTGTTGGTTTCTATTATCAACCACCATTTCCATATGCTACCCTAGATTTATCTTTCATTTTTTCAAGTGAAATAGCAAGTGCCTTGAAAAACACATCCGATGTACATGTGAGTGCATATTAGTGTACGCATGCTTGTATTATTCGTGTACATGCTTTCCAATTTATTGCAATGACATCCTAGATACTTGTTTCAACTGACTATTTTCATCTAATAGCTAGCTCCCCTCCTTTACATTTTACTCGCCATTGGTCAGTGAGCTAGAAAAATAGGAGAAAAACCAGAAGCACAGAGAAATGGCAGTAGAAAACATGTTTATTTTTAAAAAGTTGGTACTGGTTATTATTTTCAGTGCATGTAGGAGGTTATTTTTCACTTTAAAACTGTACTTTTAGTCAAATCTACACCATTATTAAATTAAGTACTCGTCTAATATCGCCTGGCTGGAAATTTTTGGTATCTACGAAATTGAAGAGAAGTTGAAATATAAAATGAATGATACAGGTCCCTGCAACATGGATTTTTCAGTTAAATTATCAGCCTTTTGATTTTCCGTGTTTTTGTTTTGAGAATGATATCAGTGTGGCAAAAGGCTTCTAGTTGTAGAAAGTCGAGTACCAAATAATTATATTAGAAGGATGGTTGGTTTAATGCAAGCATCAAGTCCAGTAAGCCTTTTTTTTTTGGGAGATCAAACACTGGTATAGTATCATTCTATGTCATGGAAGATCCTTATCGGAGTGGCTTTACAAGTGTTAGAAGTCATCCTGGAAGGCAGAGGAGACCAATGGCTGGTGGATGGTTTCGTCACGTGATAAAACAAAAAATTCTAAAGGGATCAAAATGAAAAATAGCTGAACTTTAGGGCCTGATATTGCATTTTTTAAACTTTCTTTTTCCTTTTTCCCTTTTTTTTATCCGGTGCTGGGGGTGGAGAGATGGCCCTCTCAAAGCTACACTATGCACCGCCCATGTGGGTGATCTTTTTGGGTGATTTGATGATGAAATGGTTTTGATTTGCTGATGAGTGATTGTTTTAGTGGATGCTCCCACATGCAATCATATTTCCACTTTTTTACTCTCAAAACCATTCTCTCACTATTTTCTTCATGATTTATCAAAGTCTGGAACTGAATCTAGGAGCTTTAGGCCATATGCGAAGTGGGAGATTGTTATTCGGCTGTGAAAACTAGAGGCATTTTGGCCTTGAAGTTCATCTGGGATAAACAGTACATGTGGTTTTGCACACCTGGCAATCAATTAGCTAATGTATAGCATAACCCAAGAGACATTTAGGTACTTAAGTACACTTTGGGCTGAGAAATGGGGTACTAGATGGAGTTTACTGAGAGACTGAATGTTACAGTTTATCTTGTCCCCCGATTCATGAAGAATTACCAGAAGCATACTGTATCCTTTCCTACTCCCAGTTCCTCAAATTCATCGTGTTCTTTGCTTCTAAACCTACTTAGAAAGAATTACTGCAGAGATCCTTTTCTTAGCGCCAAACTGCCCTAAGAGCTCGTAACCTTGCCTGAAACTGTTTATGCCCAAGTTCTTTTGGCAGAGAAATCTGACAAAGAACATAGAAATGTCCTCCAGTGCACTAAACAATTAACCAGTGAAGGAATGGCGTTAGTTTGAGCTCAAGCATGAAGAATTGTACCTCGTTGATAGTCTGGAGACTAACCAACAAAAATACATAATGCTAGAATTCACTTGTTGAAAAGTGCAGCAGCAGAGAAAATGCCATGGCCGGGTAATCTCCATTACAGGTCTAGGAAATATAGCCAGGGTATTTGAAGTGCTTGCTTCGTATTGGCCTCAAAAGCGGGATAAGCGTATAGAGACTAGGATAAAAAAATGCAATGACCAAACAACCTTGCCCTCAATTTATCAACCAGATAAAAACGAGCTTACGTGCAAGCTCCATCAACCAGAACACCGTATTTAAACAAAACAGCAAGAGTGTAAACTAGAAAACAATCGTCAGATCAGGAATATGGAGTGGAAGAGAGAGGCAGGTGAGGGTGAAGAAGAGAGGGTAAGCAATGATGGGAACGTGGGTTGGGACCAAATGATGGAGGAGGCTGAATCACTCCATGGAGTTCGGAGAGCTCGAAAACGATACCTTGGGGTGAGGCAGCGGCCGTCAGGCCGATGGGTGGCAGAGATAAAAGACACAATTCAGAAGATTAGAGCGTGGTTGGGGACTTATGATACTGCTGAGGAAGCCGCAAGAGCTTATGACGAGGCAGCTTGCTTGCTCCATGGAGCTAATACTCGGACAAATCTCTGGCCTTGCTCCCCGTCTTCTCATTCAAAGCCAGCTCTTCCCCCAAAGATTGTCAACCTCCTGTTACTTAGGATTAAAGCTAGACACAATTCATTGACACAGACCACTACTTTCCCTGTTAACCAACAGGAGCAAGAAGCCAGAGAACAGGAAAACCAGTTCGACCATTTCTTCGAAATGCCTGGAGATATCAGCATTGTTGAAAATAGTGATACAGCTAATAGCACTGCTGATACTATGACTATCAGCGATCACACGAGTGGTTTCTTTGAATCACGTTATATTACAGAAGATCATGGGAGCACAAGCACATTTGAAGCGGATGATAGTTGGAGTAATGTTGATGGAAGTGGTCAAGGTGGACAGGAAGAAGGGAGAGGAGAAGAAAAGATTGATATGGGGCTGATTGATTTTCAATTTGATGATGCATTAGGATCATCTTTCTACCATTCTCCATTTGATATAGCACAGGAGATGATGGAGCCAATGGAGCAGGAACATCATGGGGATGAGCCACCAATGATAAGAGAGATCATGAAGCGGTGGACGCACGAACGGAAGTTCTCAGCTTCTCTTTATGCCAACAATGGGGTATCCGAATGTTTAAGGCTGGCATTCAGACCAGGAATGCCAGCGGTGGCAAATGGTGGGTATGAGTTGCCATCTAACCTTGGGATCAATAGTAATAACAACGAGGAGGAAAAGAGAAGAGATGACATGGGAAAGGATGCCAAAGAGGAGGTGCAAGAAGAAGTCGAGATTCCACAGACACCAACAGAAAAGGGGTCCTCATCTTCTTCCTCTTCTTTGAGCAAGGAAGATGGTGAATTGTCTCTCTGGAGTTCGCTCGATCTTCCACCTATCTGCTTCAATAATAATTAGGGATATTGGTCATAGTATAAGCTAATTGTGTTACTACTATTTTTGTAGCAACTTAGGCAGAATTCTTAATATTTCATTTAGCATCAAAATAAGTGACAATTGTAGGCCAGCATTGCTGCATTGTGGTTCATGCTCCATTGCAAAGAACAATAATCAAACAAATTCCAATTAAGTGTCAAGCTTGGATTATTGAATTGTGTTCCCAATGTACAAGAATCTAAAGCAGGGCAAACAGCACTGCTAGAAGGAGGTTGCTTGCCTCGCCTCCATAAATAAGCTATGTGGTTTAATCACTTGTGTAATTACGCTGTACTTTCATTTTGGTACTCTAATTAATTACAATAAAAATTAGGATTCAAATCCAGGGTTGGTCCTCTCTTTCCACTATCCTTGAGCACACCTAGTGCTTCTGCAATACCCATAAACCTGATTTTTAAACCATTCGAGAGGTTAACTAACCATCACTAATTAGGAAGATAAAGAACCTTATTAACTTCAGTTAATGTGATGATCCAAGACTTCTCCTAGCCTTTGTGCAGAATGTCAAAAGTTTAGTTCCCTTCCATTTACCTAAATCATGTTCACAGAGCGTTGCAGGCTTGACTTACAACTTTAGCTAGAGAAAGAGAGTGCGAGAGAAACAGAGAGAGAGAGACTTTAAGATGTTTCTATTTATAACCAAGTTCAACTCTAAATTAGTGGCTAGAGAGCGTATTCAAAGTGTCTATAATGCTAACAGAGTTGTTTTGGGCGAAGGTACATGATTCAAAAGAGGTGATGGTAGTTATTCATGCGAGGATAAAAAGGAACACCTGGGAACACAGAATAGAAATGCAGATATTCATGTGACAGATTCTGAGACATTAACTGGCATGGCAGGCATATGTTGGGATTACTTTCACCGCATGATGGTACAAAACGAGCCATCTTGGAGGGTTTCAATTCTTTGTTTGTTGATAATTTGATCGTTTTGGTTGCGATGATTTCTCTCTCCTTTTTCACAAGAAAAAAAAGAACAAAAACATCATATGATCCTTGGTGGGAATTATGAACTGTTGATTAAACTCATGAAAAATGCGTGAATACATCTCACTGATTAGCGGACCTGGAGGGTGTTTGAATAATCCTCTTTTAAGAGATTGTTCTCTGCATTACTCTCATTTCATTTGACTAAATGTTTCTTGAGCAGGGCACACTTGATTGGAAAAACTTCAATTTTTAAGCCCCCTTTACAAGAAAAGAAGAAACCCCCCTCCCTCCTCAAGTTCAATACGATATGTACAATACATATGTGCCCTATTTGGGCCCCCGTATCAAAACCCCAAGCTCCTCCGGCTATCCTCTTCTGCCCCTGAACTTTCTTGAGATTGATCGTCCAAACCATGTGCTAACAACCGAAGCTTACATCATCGGTTCTTCGATGTTACATGGATTCGTTTTATACTGTTGGCTCTACATGCCCTGCTCTCTTTATTTGTCACCTACCTAGGTGGCCTGCCTTGCCCATAGCCTCTGTTGAGAGTCTTGTGGCGTAAAGGCTCAACATTAAACAGGGAATTTTGATGGTGCCACATGTCTGACTCGTTGTAATTTGGAAATTGTGATTGCTCGTCCAATCTTCTGATTTTATCTGACAAAACCACCACCACTAGTGGTCAGAATTTATAATAGTAATAAAAAGAAAGTTTGAATTATCCTCGGCTCCACTCAAATGACATTGTCCCATCGCCACATTCCAACAATGTTTTATCCTTCAAAGAATTGGAAAGGCCTGCCTTCCCAAGTGCATGAATGGCCCCCAACCACATCCCTGCTGGCCATCACCACTAATCATGATAACAAAAGTTCAGGGAAAAGGGAAAGCCGAAGGTAAGAATCAACATGGTGTGAATGAATCATAGCTATAGACAAAACAAAAAAAGAAACTTCCGGATAGCTATGTCGTGAGATCCCATTCCTTCTCGCCATGATCGCCAGTGGAACCTACTGGATAGCTATGTCTTTGAGGAACTAGAATCCAAAGATGGGCACTGATAAGTTTTGGAGTCACCCTTGATCAGAAGTCCAACATTCCAAAATTCATAAACCGGCTATCTCAAAGGTGTGAACAATTAGGCATCTTCCTTAACAAGAACACCATAATTGGCCCTCAGTATGAGCCAGCTCAAGCACTAAACAATGTCTCCCTTCTGGAATCAAAACTCAAGAAGATCCACAGTGCTGCATCAAACGATCTCCAGCTGCTTATATGTGTAATGGAAAAGAAACACAAGTGCCTCCAGCCTACTATGTTCACTTGGCTGCATACAGAGGCATTTTTTCTCTCATTGACATCTAACCTCACAAACAAAACCCTATCTCAGGTGGAATCAGTCAAGGCTCAGTTTGGCAGTTACACCTATATACAGACATAAACACGTAACCAAGAAGAAAAAGGAAATGTTTTTATTCATTCATTTTTTTAAGTGCATAGAAGACGCCAGCCACACTCCTTTTTACCTGGTAGTTTTACGTGGTTTCTTGAACGATAAAATTCTGACTCCAGAATTAACAACAGAGACGAGCTTAATTTTGCAGCCTGGGTTTGGGCTTGCAATAAATGACTTTGTTTTTTTTTACCCAGATCCAACGGAATTCGGGGGAGTTAAAATTTTGTTCACAGGATAAATAGCCGGCTAATAAAGTTATTAGGTGGTTTTTTAAAATATTTTTTATATTAAAATATAGTAAAATAATATTTTTTTTTATTTTTAAAATCAAAGCTTTATAGAAGCTTATTTTCCCAATACTTCCTAAATGTCCACTAAACTCTCACTGCTGGCCCGAAACTAGGCTGGCTCGTGCATGATAGAAGGTGATGGCAGATGATGTTTGCATTTGGTCTGTTTAGTTTTTTTTTTTTTTTTTCTAGCTGTAAATTAATTTTTTTAAGATGTTTTTGAACTATTATAAATTATTTGTATTAAAAATAATTTTTTAAAAAAATATATATTTTCAAAAATAAAAACCACTTTTTACATATCACTCCAGCCACTGATAGCATTCCTTTATGTTCTCAACAAGCTATCTAAAATCTGATTCTTTCTTTCCTTCCTTTCATTCTATTCATTTTGACAACTTAAAATACCCAATTCCCAAGTGTGTTTTTTCAACAATACTATACTTGGCAACTGTATCACAGTTATGCTATTTTTCAAAATATTTTTTTAGCTTGTGCTAGTTTCTCAATTCTTTTTTTTTTTTTTAATACTGTTAATTTTCCAAAAAACAAAAAAAACTATATAATTATGTGACTTCTTTGTATTCCTTAATTACAACATGGGTGTTACAGCATTCCTGCTGGCAAATAAAAGTACCAAATTATATCTACTTCTACTTTATGGTTTAGCAGTTCAAAGTAAATTCAGCAACACTGCAAAAGGGACATCTTACAGAAGTGAAGTATCAGAAATGCATCAACGCCAAACTATTATCCTCTACATCAAAGAGCAAGATTCTTTTTTTCACTCTCCTGGCCATCACTTTCCCGAGTGCAAATTATGAAGGAGGGTAAGTGGTTGCAGTACACTTTTAACTCATAAATATTAAAAAACACGCTGTGGTAAAGCTTTCTCTGCCGGCAGTTGGAGCAACTCTCGAATCCCCTCACAGACCTGCACGCAACCAATGATGTTCTCAAATCCCAGAAAATATCAAGAAATGCTAAGAAATAAGTCATAGTACCAAGTGCTTTCACCATGGATATGTCTGGTTAAAACTCTCACCCAAGAAAAGCTCGTGGTTCACCGGTGAAAGCTATTATATAGTTAATGAAATGTTCTTCATACCTCACCTTGTATGTTAATAAGAATAGAATTCACGTCCTGAAGCCCCTTTCTACTTGAGAAAGAGAAAAACTCATATAGGACTAAGGACCTACTAAAAGTCGTTCCTAGCAGCATTCAGATGCTTTGAGAAAAAAGGAGAGATTTTTTTTTCCTAAACAGCAAGAACTTAGAACAAAATGAGCCTTCATTAAAACAAAACTTACCAATTTGATCCTGGCTTTAATAGATGATATTAAGCGAGTGTACTCCTCTATTTGTCTGCAGAATCAAATTCAGAGAATCATTCAGGTTTTGAATAGAACACCCTTTCCTTATAGAGAATGAATACAGAACACCCCTAAATATTCCCGGGACTTGAAAATTTCAAGAGTGGTGATACAGCCAAACACAATGGCAAGAGTGATGAATGCAAAGACATTAGATGTGCAGACAAGAAACTGAAGGGAAGATGCAAGTGCAGTCCATGTAATTGATGGGGCCTATGGCATACCCTACAGTATTAAGCAAAAGCCTTTAAGATCATTCATTCCATTATTGAACTTTCAGAATTCGATCACAATGAAAAGTAGCCCTGTTCCAGCATCCCCGCCCAAGGGTTCATCATAATTAATGCTAACAAGTTGTCCACATGATCAGGGACGAATCTAGACTTGGCAAACTGTAGGGAGGCATAACATACAATTCTGATTTTGAGGGGAGGGGGAATTTCATAAAAGTGCCTAAAATTTTTTTATAAATGTGGGGGGGGGGGCTTTTGAAAATTTTTCAAACTTTGGGAGAGCCAGGACCACCCCTGGCCACCCCCTAAATTTGTCCTTATACCTGACCATGTGTCAAGCAAAAGGGAAACACCCCTAAACATCCTCTACCCTCCCTCGTACTGTAGCTGAGGCCAAGCAAGATGATCAAAGAGAAGAATAATCTGACAAGCACTGCTAACTTCTGCCTCAGAGGCACTTCGAGATCTCAATATATGCTATCAATTCAGGATTTAGTTCCGTGTCCTCTCTTAGTTATTGTAAGGGAGTCTAGAGATAAATAAGGTAGACCATGTTCAGATGTAGGAACTTGCATGACAAGCTTTTATTTATTTTTTTCTTTGCATTTTGGTACTACCATGACAGAATATGTAATGACTAATAAGGTTTGCCATATTAAGAACTACTTCTAGATTACACATAATGAAAGTAACCAGCAAGGATTTCTTCTCTCAACTCTGCCATCGGCAAGTTGTCTTGTTATTCAGGGAGCATTTTTTCTGCGCAAAATATTTTATATTTAACCATAACATGTGCATTGACATATTTTCCGATGCTTGGTAAGTAATGTGGCATGAAAATTTTGGTGGCAATGAAAATATTGTTAGGTAAAGGCTAAGAGAAAGCTTTGATTAACCAAAGAAAAATTGCATACCTTGCTATTTTTTCCTCCCTAAGCGCTATGAAATTCAAAGCTTCAGTCCAGGTAAACTCCACGTGGAATCCAAGTCCAACATCCACAAATATGCTTTGTGTATCTGGCCTAATATGTAAAAGACATATGGAGATCAAAGAAAGATAAATCATGCAGCTACTGATAGAAACTAGAGTACTTCAAGGCAACAAGCACTTACACATCAGCTTGCATGTACACTTCAGAGCCAAGGTTGACCAATGTTCTGAGATTAGTTACACTGTTCTTCTCTAAGTTCTCTATATTCCTTCGCAAATCTGAGCTAGAAGTAAATAGTCAAGAAAACATTGATGCTATCAAGGATCATTAAATGAGCTGTAAAATTGAATTAAAAAACGTTCAATGTCCAAGGTGCACAATGACATTTTGATTATAAGCAGTTGGGTATTGACTACCCGCTATTTATTTATTTTCAAAGTAAACATGAACAGAAACAAAAGGATACAAAATCTTTTGTTGCTCAAAAACCTTGTCCCTGCAAAATAAGAACATGGAAAACATTTAACAAGCATCCAACAAAGCCAGCATTCAACATAGAGTAAATTAAAGACAACAAATTAAAGACAACATGTGAACTCTCGATCCAGCAAATCAAAGACAACATGCTAAGCATTTGATGTAAGCTATACTGAAATTTTTTTAAGCTTCTTTTCCCATTCATTCTCACTTAAAAAGTAGAAAACTTTGAGATTACAATAGCAGTAGCAGAACTTATTAATAAGAATAATGGTAAAACGAGGTGGCAGCCATAATTAAAAGAAAATAAGCAAAAAAAGAAAACATTTATCCATACCGTTCAGCAATAGCGCGAACAAGCTGTGGTTTCAAATGGCCATCGACAAATTCCTCAAATTTATGGATCTTTTCCTGTATGTAGCTGTCCATTATTATCCCTGTTACAAAATATTTCCAAGCTCATTAGACGTCCTACTAGAGAAGCCACTCTTCTTATGCAAACTTGCATATATATATATATATATATATATATATATATATATAAAAGGTTGACCTAAAGCATTTCAATCAAAGAGGAAACAAGCAAATTTTTCGTTTAGGCTTTTTGTCGAGCAGTTTAACTGCACAAACTCAAATAACCGCATATTCAACTTTACGCACACATGTTGCTAGACAGGGAAAAAAAATTATGCAATAGAGTTGAATATTAATGATTAGTATAATGAACAAAGAAAAAGGAGTTAAACAATTAGTCCGATGTCAAGCCAAGAGAAAATACGAATTATGTGTGTTAAATAACTAAATTGCTCACCTTTTCCAAGGTTTAGGTTTTGTTCATATATAAAACGCTGACAAAAAGTTGAGGAATCTTAGGTAGCTGTTTGGGGTTCTTACTCCTTATACGGTGATGGGCATTCAGTTCTTTCCAAGCACTGCCACAGCTACAACCGAAAAGAAGAAATATTATAGATTGTTTTTTTCGCTTGCAAATTATTAAATTACATTATTTTACAAGGGAAAGCTCAGCCTACGTCATAACACTACCCGCTGTTAGTTTCTGACAGTGTTTGTGATCTTGGCAGAGATTGTTTTTAAAATAATGTAATTTAAAGTGTTTTTGTATTTTAGAGATTTTTTTGGTTTTTTATTTAAAAATATATTAAAATAATTTTTTTTTTATTTTTAAAATTTATTTTTTATATCAACATTAAAATATCTAAAAAAAATTAAAAATCATTTAAAAAAATAATTTTTTTTTTTAAAAACAAGATTGTATTAAAAAAAACTGTTTTATAAACCAAAAATAGGGAAAGAGACGTTTGGCTAAATTGGAAAAAGAAAAAAAAAAAAAAAAAACCTAAACTTAGGCGAAAAGACGAAGGCCTCCTGAACAAAAACATTTATCTGATTCATAAATTTTATTCGTTTAAGGTGCAGAGAATGAGCACATGAATGGCATGTCATTTATTTTACACATTATAGTATGGAGGGTTTTTTTTTATCTTTTATTTATGAACGACATGTCTTCCGCAGGGCGTCCTGTGTTCGTTACGCTGTTAGATTAGAAATTAGAACTGAACCTCAAAATTCAAGCGGCACCTAGAGAAGAGATTCCAATATTTCACAATACTAACATTTTTTTTTAAATCAAATTTCACCGTAGTTTCTGCCCCTCTATCACACTGATTTTAATGCTAAGCTCCTTTGGCCTTGCTTTCCGCATTACCCCTGCCACCATGAAAACATGAGGTTCGTTTTCCAGGACCTTCTAGCAGCAGGCATTATCTGAGGATAATAGGAAACAAATAGCTACCAATAATGATCCAGGACCTCCTACCATTAATGTGAACCCTCAAGAACTCCAGCAAACTATGAGGCAACGAGAAGCATCAACCTTTGTTCAACAAGAACAAATCAATCTTGTTGGTATGACTTGCAACACTTAACATCAAAATTTGTTGCAACACTTAAGATCGAAGTTTGCTACCAGCTGAATTGTATTGTATTGTATTATTTCCTTGCTTTCTGTATATAGACTATCTAGACGCGAGAAATCATCTTTTCTCACTTATATCGCTAGTTTTCAGAGAAGGAAAATCCCGTAATGGAAGTATTGGCATCTGAACTGAGCCTGAAGGGTCAACAAGCACTGAAATACCTGTGAGATTGTGCAACAATAACAGTGAAGCTCCTGGAAGTAAAGACCTGATTCTTAGAATTGGCACAACAACAAATCATCTAAAGGGCATAAGAATTAGAGACTAGTAGACTTCCTTAATGTTGAAACAAGGATCGAGGTGTTAGAGAACCCAATGTTCGGCAAAAGCCTCATGTGCAGCATAAGCACCAGCTTATCTTCAACAAGAACAAAATAGTTTGGATACTTGTAATAAAGGTACTGTGGTGAACATATTCGAGAAGAAGTGTGACATATTGAATTCAATCATCGTGCTTCCACCTGGATGAAATTTTGGTGATATTCACAGCATAAATGACAATTCTCAAAATTCTGGTGATTGAGGCAATGAAACTACATGAACAAAAAATCAATCCCATAGGGTTGTTCATAAGTAAGTAGAATGGTTTTCAAATTGAAGGTGTGTCTCTTACAAGCAAAAAAAACTGTGATTTTCTCTTTAAGAGATGTTTTGCTTTCCAGCATGCATCTCAAGATGATAAGGGATATCCATTATTAAAAAAGAAAACCTGAGAAGCATACTTTGAAATCCTTTCCCCTAAATTTTCCAGCAACCAACAAGAGTGACAATAGCTATATGTAAGGATTTCAAAGTGAAAGGCCCGGGAAACGGAATTATTATATCTCTAACTGCCCATATGAATGCTACAATGATTACAAGTATATGAAATTACACACTTTCTCAACGACTTGGGAAACAGGCCAAAAGAAATCAAAATCAAAATCAGGCATTTCCAACATTTTAAACTTATGCGCGCAATGTCCTTGTGCGGAAAAGAATGCATATAACTGGCAAACTACATCCAATACAATGAATAAATTAATTTATAGAACTCAAATATTAACAAATTCATAGTTGCAGTTGAATACGTCTAGACAAATTTGATCATCCATGATTGAGGACATCATATGCAAAGGACAAAAGGTAGCTGAAAAAATAAAAGAAGAAGCTAATAGGAAATGGATTTCCACCAGATGAAAGGAAAATATTGCTATCATTTTTAAAGGATTACCTGTTTTACAACTATACTGTACCCATCAAAATTCACATACCTGTTTTGAATTTTATTTTATCTCTTGCAGAATACCAAGAATGTGATGTTCCGCATTCCAGTAACATTTCTACAGAAAACTAGAGATTCATCTGAGTTTAGCAACAGCCATAATCTTTGCATGGTAATGGCAAGTGAAGTTCCATGCGACTTCCATATCAGTAGAGAGTTCTCATACAAGTCCTGCCTTCACCAACTGGAGAAAACTCTACAATGTCAATCGATTTACAAGATCACGTCATGGAATGCCCACAGATTCGGCAGAAACAGTAACTGTTCCTAAATTGACAGGCATTCGCCATCCGAGGCTTCCATGCCATGAGATCTACAACTATAGTAGAAAACTGCACTCATCATCAAATCAATAAGCACCACAAATGAATACATAATAACCAAGAGAGGACCTTCCCAAATCCTGGAAGACCCGTCTCCATAACTCAATGTCTTGACTCTATGCTCAAACAAACCTTCTATAAATGCCATCCCAATTGTTGATCCAAGAAATATTAAAAGACCCACCTGAGTCTGCCCCCTAATTAAAACACTGGACCGGAGCAGTGCCTGCGGCCCTGAAACATCCACCAACACAGAGATCACAACAGCAATATTGCAAACAATAATCGCATTGGCAAAAATAACCGAGAAAACTAGCCCCACTATCATCGCAGCATACAGATTTAACTCCGGCCAAAACCCAAGCACCAAAAATGTGCTACAAACAGCTACAAGAAGAACAAAGAATAACGTGAGACAACCGACAATCACCATACACGACCACAAATACGTCGAAACAATCCTCCTCCAAATTTTACTTATCATCGCCAAAAACTTTGAACCATCAACATCTTTCCTCGAGTATGTGCAATCTACAGAATAAACCACCGCAGCTCTTGATAACAAAGACAAGGTAATAAACAACGGGAAACACGTTGCAGACGAAACAGCCATCTCGGCAAAACGATGACACAGCTGTTTGATAAGAGGCCTCAATGGAAGTCCACTAGATTTTGCAACTAACAAAAGCCTAGTACTCAATCTCTTAACAATAGACTGGTCAACCAATACATTTGACAAAAGAATGGCAGATACTGGACAAATAAGCAAAGCAGCAATTGTCATAAACGACCATGAATTACATCGGAGAATCCTCGCTGTTTCTCTCAAGATCTCCAATGCACTCGTTGAATAGAACTGAAGATTACGGCTATCATTATAATCAAATGAACCAAGCTCAAAATTTTGGAAATGGGTTTCTTCAGATCCCTCCTTTTGTAGCTGATGCAAACTCATTCTAGGAGAAACTCCGCTAGAAACCTCCATTTGATCGATATTTTTATAGACTCGACAATATAAAGAAACAAGACTCAATGTATACACAGTGCCACTATATTGGATCTTGAATTAACAAAATTGCCGAGCAATGTAACTTAAAGAAACAAAACTTAGATTTCGATTTATAGGGCAATAAGAGAAACATGGAAAAGACAGATCGGATGGTGAAAAAAACCCGGGAACTTGCAAAATGATTGTTGTAATTGGAGGGAATTAATAGTGAGGGATTCTGATACTGAAAGAGAAGAGTCGGTGGGTTCTTGGCGTGAATGGGATGGTGATTCAAAAGCGTGTGTGTGTCATAGATGCAGGATGCTGGCATTTTTTCTAAGGTGTGCAGTTGAAGATGCCACCATTGGAGCTTTTTTAGCTGCAACCTGCGCTTGTATTGGATGGGCGTTACGTGAAAGCCGTTAAAAAAAAAAAATTGGGAATCTGAATTTAGTCCCCAAACTATATACCCATTTCCAATTGCATTTCAAACCTATAAATCTTATCGATTAGATCCCATACATTCTCAATTGCATCCTTTTGTCAAGTTCTTATAATAGGTTAAATTTCATATGCATGTTTTATATACACTAAATAAAAGGACCTAATTTCAGGAAAAAATGAAGGAAAAATTAATAAACATTAATAATGTTGGTCTAATGTGTATATTTATGCACCAAATCAACATCAATTTGAGGAAATTTGATGAGAATGTCGATGAACATTAATTGAGGAGTTTTTTAAAAAAAAAAATTGTGATCAAATTGGTAAAATTTATAAATTAGGATTCAATTGAGAATGAATGTACAGATTTATAACTAAACCGAGGTTTTTCCAAAAAAAAAAAAAACATACTTGTTCTAAAGGAGAGAAAGGCAGTCACATCCTTCTGATTCTATCATGTTATCATTGATTAGTAATGATTATGTAGCTAGGCAAATCATACTCACGGTGTTTCTTGATTAGGGATTGTTAAATTTTATCCTTCAAGAAGAGCATTTGGTGGGCAAATCATTGCCCTCTAGAAATCATTTCATCCAAAAATTTATATCAAAGTTTAAGACTTTACTCTTCATTGATCTCTTACCATTTACAAGTCAAAGATTTTTAAAAAAAAAAAAGTTAAAGAAGAAAAGGATAGCGATAAATTCTGTTTTAGTCTCTTTATAACTTAATTTTTTAATCCATGATTTTCTTCCTTAGAACTATGAACATTCAAGTGCTTGTATTCAGCAAATTTCATCTCTTCGATCATTAAATTTGAGTATTTTTGTGTGGAGAGGTTCAAGTCCTTTTCTTTTTTTCTTGCTTGTTAGATTCCAGGTAGCCCCAAACTGCTAGATTCATGACTTCACTCTTTCGCCCTCTTTTAGTTTGCAAGAACACAAGTCTAGGAACAGTTTTCATTCAAGTGGTATAACTCTTCAAGCATCGCATACTTGATATAGTTATTTCGAGTCTCGAGCTTTTAATTTTTTTGGAAATTTTAACAAGGTTTGTGTTCGATTATATAATACAAAATATTTTCCACGGTTTTCTTGGGGAAAAAAAATGTTTGATCACGAAAAAAAAAATCAATTTGAATAACTTACTTGTTAAACATCACTTGATTAAAATAGTATTTAACAGTGTAAGAATAAGTATTTATTATTTAAAAATATATAAAAATAATATTTTTTTATTTTTAAAAATTTATTTTAACATCATTACATTAAAATAATTTAAATACATAAACAAAAATTAAAACAAAATAAAAAATCAAAGTTTTAAAAAGCACGGCACAACAGAAAAGACAAACAATCCCTACTCTCCTCATTAAAATTATATTATGACAAAACTTGGCATCAAAACAAGACACATAGATCCTCGTTTCCTGTTAATTTAATGTCGAGGATCCAATTGGAAAACTTGTTTGTTCCCTATCTTCCACATCTTAAAATAAACCCTCTCCTTGTCATTATTGACATCGGTTCTTGAACGGATAGCTTAAGCTTCAGTGATCTGAAAATAGATTTAGTCTTATGTCTGTGTTTATGACTGGCGAGCCTTCTGAGATGGTGGTGAAATTGACTCGTTTATTCTCGGTTTCATGCAAGTTGACTAGGTAAACAACCTTAATTTTCGACCTTCTGGATCTCCCTACAAAAACAACACGGTTTCTAAGGCTTATTTCTTTCCACATGTTTGTTAATTTATGGGAGTCTTCATACTTTTTAGTGATAATTAACAACAGAAGCTGTTTTTGCAGATTTTATAGTCAGCACTGCTACATGATGAACCAAGAACATTCATTCCCATCAATTTTGAGCAAAGCGTCGTCTCCATAAGAGGATCTTCAACCTCATTGCTATAGGAATTGGATTATTTCCAGTAGGTTAACTTCTTGTAACGAATCAAGCCTTCTAGTTGACGTGTATCTTAAATAAATTTGACTGAGTTATCCAATCACACAATCAATGTCAAAATTGGTGGATTCCTTCAATCCAATAACTTAATATTTTATTATGAAATAGCATCATGAACTTGTTATTCAAATTAATTTGTTGACTGTGCTTATATGCAATCAAATCTTAATAAAAAATTTGGACGTATTTTATGATGACTCCGTGGAAAAACCGCTATTACCAGCTTCAAGTTATAGATTTGAGATTTTCCAATTATACTAGCAATATCTTCAACTTACTATAGTAATTGCCTTTTTTTTTTTTCATATATAGCGAGGGAGACCCCTTAAAATTCTGTAGTAATTATTAACTCTTAAAACGTCCCCGTCCCCTGATGCCAATCTAGTTTGATTGGTTTTAGCCGTCTAATCACGAACAAGAAAAATTTTGGCGATCAAATGGTTTGTGCTGCTGTCTCCAATCTCCAATCTCAAGCCTGAACCACCAAGTAAGCAGCACACAGACAAAGTAAAAGACCGGAAATAACTTCCCGTCTTTTAACTGTTCGATCTCTCCAGACACGAAAAAAGAGACAGAACAAATCCATCTCTTCGTCCCATAAAACGAGACCGCCACCACGACCACCCTCCCCCTTCATCCCCACCATGGGATCAGCAGCAAACCTTTGCTCTGTCTTATCAGAATCACAACGTATAATAAACGCTCACTCCCGCCATTTCTTGGCTCTCTCTGTCCTCTTCATCCTCCCTCCTTCTTTCTTTCTTTCTGTCTACCCCGCCATACAAAACATCATCTCTCAATTCTCCACTCGAGGCTCCAAAACCCTCCTCTCTCGTACATTTTATCAAGATGACCCATCAAATCTTTTCACTACAAATTTCATTATCCTCTCTCTTCTCGTTTCACTCTTTACCATCACTTTCTCAACTTTTGCTCTAGGTTCCATCACCTACAGTGTTATTCATGGATTCTACGGTAGACCTGTAAAGCTTTGGTCTTCAATCAAATCTGCTTTCACTTCTTTCTTTCCCCTTTTGATCACTGGCTCTTTTGTTGAAATTATCTTGTTGGGGGTCCTTCTCCCTTTTGTGTTGTTGTTGTTTTTTGTTATAAATGGAATTCGGCTTCCTGGATTTGAAATTAATGTCTCTTCGCCTTATTTTATTGTTTTTCTTGTGATTCTTGGGGTTGTTTTGGTCTTCGTATTGCTTCATTTGCAATTGAAGTGGATTTTAGCTCAGGTGATTGTGGTTGCCGAATCAAGTTGGGGTCTTGAGCCGTTGAGAAGGAGTGACTGCTTAATGAAACGAATGAAGGGAGTGGCTTTGTCTATGGTTTTATTTTTTGGGTTTTTCTCTGGCTTGTTGGTAATTGCCAGATCATTTCCTTGGGAAGGTTTGCATGTTGGTAATATTGATAGTGCATGGAAGATTTGGCCTTTTGTTGTTCGAATTGTGGTGACTTCAGCACTCCAAATGGTGTTGCAGCTTTACAATATCGCGGCGTTCGCTGTTCTTTACATGGATTGCAAGGCTGTGCACGGAGAACTTGTTTTGGAGATTGCTGAGGAGTTTGCTGGTGACTATGTTAGCTTGCCTTTTGATGATGGAAAGACCCCTCATTTTGTTTCTGTTGCTTATATATGAAATGCAGTACTAAGGTTAGCGACCTCGTAATCCCTTTTGTTTGCTATACATGTTTTGTTGGCTGTTCTTTTCTAGCTTATCCTAGTCTGTACTTGTGTATTTGAACTCAGTTCTATGTAGATACTGCAATGAATATGAAACTTGTGTGTACCATCATCTGAAATAAGATTTGAGTTGCTGGTGTTTATGAATGGATATTATTATAGCTCTTCTTTTCACATATATTTGGTTTGGCTAAATCTATGATGGAGAATGAACAGGTCCATTTTTAGTTGAATAGGACTCGAAAAATTGACCTGAGTGTGGATTTCGGATGCAGCCACTGCTTGAAATTTTCACACAGGAAATACTAATTAAACTGTGTTCTTCTTTCTGCAATTGGTGAATTCACAACCCTAAGAGCTCAGTAGGGAAACATAATAATACTGCAAACCAGATTGTAGTCTGTAGATGGTGCACTTTTAGATAACCTATAAATTGAACACTGTGGTTAAAAAGATGAAATTAGTTTGCATGAAACTTTAAAGATGCATATTGACTTGTCAATGACACATGAATCAGTATATTTGAATTTTTTTAAAAAAAGCCAGTAAAACATGGAATTTTAAAAAGGGGTTGAGAAATCACGTTCGGAAAAAGAATTCGTGATATTGAGCCATAAAATTGAGAAGAAACAGAATTGGAAGCATTAGTTCGAGAAGGAAATTTGTGAAGTTTGAACGCAAGTTGAGTAGAAAACATTTACTGCCTGCTACATATCCTGTCGCTGCAACTCCTTTTTCTAATTGATGTTTTTACTCCTTGATTGCCGGTGCTCAGATTGCTCAGAATTGTGTAGTACTTGCACTCCGTGCATGCTGTGTTGCTGTTTGGAAAATGGTTTTTGGCCTCTTTTTTTTAATCAAAACCCATCATACCGGTGGGATATTGATAGATTTGATCTACATAAACTTGAAAGATGTATGTATCATTTCCCTGAGACTCAGATGTATCAATGTCTTGTCGAATCACAAACGCAGTTAAGGAACAAGGTGTGGCTTAAAGCTTTTTCACTATATTTTTTAGGATTTTTAAGTGGTTTCAATTGTAAAGTGGTTAACCATTGGCAGCATTGCGTTTGGTGGGATTGGTGATTGAAATAGTTCAGATTTTATCTCCTGATTGCTATGACCTTCTGATTCCTGAAGCTTCATCTGTGGTGGCATTCGTTAGATTTGTCCCCCCCCCCCCCCCCAAATATGTTAGGAGCTAGGAATAGAGATTGTAGGTGAGTTTTTTAGGTTTGTCTTTGCTTGTGGCTTGATAGTGACATAGGTAGCCAGTTTGATTCAGTTTTGGACAGTTTTTCATGGAGGTTGGTGGGCCTTTTCAGTTCTCGTAATAAAACATTGCATTTACTATTGTACAGTATGTTAGCTTTGGTGTACTACAGACTACAGTTAATGTTGAAACTGAATCTTAAGATGTCTTGCTGTCATTTGCGAATCGTTCAAGCATCTGAATTGGGGGAAAAAAAAAAAAAAAAAAGGTACGTGCAAACCTAGAAACTCATTGAGTCCCCCGCCTTTTTTATTGGAAATTGAATTGCCCTAACTCTGTTCCGATTCAAATAGTTTTGTCAAATCTGTTCCATAGAAAATTAAAGCTCGCAGAGATTGCGATGAAGTTTCTTCTTTTAGACACATGGAGCTATAATATTATGCCTTCACCGGGTACAATCGGACTCACGATGTCAGTGCTATCATATACTCTAATCACTACTATTCAGTCTGGCAGTGACATGCATGGAATAAGTCTGGTGTTGGAAATTCTAGCCGCAAGACCTGCAGTTCATAACTTCATAGAGTTTTGACAGCCGAGGGATTGCTTAGTATCATTTTCATTTTTCATTTTTTTGTTTTTAGAAACGTAAAATATTAATAATTAGCACTCAAAAATTTTCAAGGCCAAACAAAACGGTCTTTGGAAAGTTATTTTTGTGGTTGTTGAGAAAACAAAGCCGCTTCACCAGAAGGTCATTTCAATGAAAAATGTATTTAAATGTTGTTTTTCAAAAAAAAAAATTAATATCAACATATCAAAAACATTAAAAAAAATTAATATTTTTCAAGAAAATAAATAAATAAATCCAAACCACAAAACCAAAGCTATGGAACAAGCTGCAGGACTAGGTAACAAAGTACCAATCGGAAGCAGCAAGTTTTCAGCTTTGGCATTGTTAATACCGGAATACATGAATTAGTAGCTGGCATACCCTTCCACCTAGATTTGGTACCCGTTAATCAGTAGTTTATAAGTTGTACCTGAACCAACACAAGACAATCAGACAATCCAGCGTATACAATAAAATGAAGTGGAAAGGATTGAAGCTTTTTGACTTAGGATGCATTTGCAATTGTTTTTTAATTGGCACTGTGAGCTTTTCCTCCTTGCTGGATCCATTGACAGAACCCCGGAAACAGTACACTGTTAGTCTGTGTATGTTCAAAGTAAAATCTTCAATAGAAACCATCCATGAGAGTCCATTTCCAACAAACCCTTCCAATAGAATACAAATCAAGTATTATAAACAATACAAGATTAAAGTTTTGGTACCAAATGCAACAGCCAGGGACCGACCGTTGCAATGAGAGCGCATGAAGCTACGGTGTGGCTAAGAGAAACAAGCAAGTTCAACGACCTTTTTGCAGCAGTGTCATGTCTTCTCCTGGGGCCTTGAATCCAGAATCCAAAGCAAAATACAAAGTCAATAGGCGAAGTGAGTGGCCAGTTATTTCTTGGCCCAAAAATGAAAGAATGCTGAACTTTTCCCCACGGAGAAACCAAAGCGAAACCAACTTCAATGAGTCATTGTCAAAGTTTTCTATTGTGCCTGGCTGGATGAAGATGATGCTTTCAATCTAAAGACACTCTCATCCTGATCAGCTCGGAAGAGAAGGTTACTCCAGTTATTAGACCTTTGAGCAATCCTGGAAGAAACCCTGTCACTATCTTCCCCGCCAGAAGCTTCATAGCCATCACTGGTAGACCTTGAAAGTGGAAATAAATTGTGAGAAACAGGACCACCCACTGATAGACCCATGAGACGTCTCGACTCTCCAGATGAGGAAACCCGAAAAGGGTGGATATCTGGGGAGTCTAAACTGCTCTCAGGAGAAGAAGCAACAACCCCAGCTGAGTTTGACATTGCTCTGCTTGTTTGGAAAGCGCTACGGGCCTCAAGCTGGAGAGGAGCCAAGCTTGTTGATGTCTCAGTGAAACCCTTGTCAGGAGCTATACCTGAAGCCTTAGTTGCAGACTCCATGGGTAGGTCAGCTGGAATGCGTATTCGCTTACTAGCTCTCCTTCTATTGCTGTCAGTCCTTGGGACCATCCGACGGCCACTGCTGCCAAAGCTGCTATCCATGTCTAGCCCAAAAGGGGGTTCCCTTCTTGTCACGGGCTGCAGGATTTTCGACTTCTTTCTCGCCTCTGCTGCAGCTCTTGAAACTTCTTCTGCGTTTAATCTGGCCAAAGTCCAAGGACTGATCTTTACTGCTGCCGGGTTCTTTTTCTTGATTGGTTCTTCTCCAATAGTCTTCTTTCCTAATGAGCTGACAGATCCAGTCTCTGGAGGAACAACATCAAACTGAAAGAACAGGGAGTGTTACAGCAGCATCAAGAAGTTTAGCAGTGTTGTTAAAAGTGTAAACTCGTGCCTAAGTGCAAACCGTTAAAAAAAGGCAGCAGAAAAAATCTAAAAAATAAAACACATGCTGAAGTTACCGCCCCTCTTATAATATACAGATTCACGATCACACAATACACCTAGTAGAAATATTGATTAGTGATAGGTACCTGATCTTCCAGAAAGAGGCGAGGTGGTGTGCACCAAGCACCCCGGTGAAAAGTAGAAAATGAGCTTGCACTGCTTAATCCAGTAAGTGAACTGGCTGGAGACATTTGCGCACTCTGCTGACCATCAACACCTTGTTGCTCTTGTTCCTGCTCCCTTAGAGCTATTATGTAATCATAAGTGCTGATTCCCTGTGACGTGTGCAGAAATTATGTTATTATACCTGACAACTTGGCATAAAACTGCATGAGACCAAAACAACAGTGAAAGGTACCAAAATAAATGTATAAGGCTCATCTGCCCGGAAAATACAAAAAGGAAAAAAAATTAAAAAAAGCTTTATCAATATTATATTTTTTCATTTAATAATAAAAAATAGCAGAAAGCGCAATTTGAAGATAAAATGACAGGCATCATTACCTTTTTTATAAGGAGGATATGAAAGAAGAAAAGCTGGGCAAGAGGTAGGGTTGCAATCATAGCCAAGATGGTGCAGGCCAACTACATTTATGTACACATTCTATTAGTTTAATGCAAAGAAATGAAGCGGTACATATAACAACATTAGAGCACTCACCACCACAATAACAAAAGGGGCCAAAGAGAAACTGCTCCCCAGTTTAACAGAGATATCAATAGAGAATCGCCTCCGTTCAAGAAAACAGCAGATAAGTACAAGGATTCCAGTGGACCATTGTAGAATAAGCTGCAATCTCAAGCCCAAGGTACACAAACCATGTATATACCTGTCAATAGTCAATTAAATTGAAAATGGCTTGAAAATGAAACGCTTACTCTGGGAAATCTTCAGTGATGGGAGGTTGCTTGTGGGAATCATGGTAGAAAGTTCAGGAAGTGAAAACTTGTTTAATACCAGGAATGATTCAAGAATCTCAGACATCATTGGGAAACTATTTAAGCACAAACAGTAAAGCCAGAGGCCAATGGAACGTGATATTCAAGCAATGAAGCAAAGTAACCAATGGAAAAAAAAATATCCATCTGTCTTGGACTCAACTGAAAGAGCTTTCAAAAGATTGTGTCATGCATGGATAAATTATGAACTACAGAAGGCAACAGCATCATATGGACTCAGGATGAATTTTTTTGGTTCGCTTCGCATGATTGGGAACAAAGACACTTGCATAGGGAAGAATGGAAAGATTTTAAGAAATAGGACATGGAAAATCCTATTGACCTTCAGAAGCTGGGATTACAGTTTATTGATGCAGTCTGACCATCTGAAGATTCCAGGTAAGGCAGAATGTGGAGGCTTGGGCTTACCAGGAGGAGAGCAGAAACCATAAGTGTGAAAAACTGTCTGTAGTTCTTCTTGCCTATGCAGTTGTTAAGCCACTGCAAATGTCAGGGACCAAATGAGCATAAGGATTATAAGATGAAAAAGAAAATTTTCCAAAAAACAAGACCTCCCATACCCTGCAGTGATGATCAAAACGATCAACACATTTGTCACATACTCTACAGTGCTTGCTGTACTTGAAAACCTGGACAGGATTATAATTTCATAAGCAGAAACTTTCATGAACTGTAAACACAAGTAGTACAGTTGAACTTTAGATTGAACTCAAGATGTGTGCAATGGCTGTTAGCTTTTTGCAGGTTGAATGTATCAAAATGGTTTCTCTATAAAAATAAACATCCTCAGAAATACTTAAAAATTGCAAGCATATGCTTACATTATTAGAACAATAATTCTTGAGTGTCAAGCTATTCATTTCAACCAAGTCAGTGCATATTTATTAACTCTACTGGACAATTTAAAAATAAGTGAAAAATCTATTGACTTCAAGCACTCCTACCAACCTCAACTTCACACAAACTGCAATAGAACATGCCATCTTCGCTCATCTGTAGCTCAGAAGATTCATCACTCGAACTGCAGCGATTACAGATAAAAGCACAAGGAAAGAAAACCCACTGGAAACAAGATGAATTCCCTGATGACACCTTATCAATTTGAGTCTTGGGCTCTTTCTTAGTTGATTCTGCACCCACCACCTCTTTTTCCAGAGAATTTCCTACAACTGTAGAAGCATTTGCATCAAGTATTGATGAAGTTGACCCTCCACCGAGTTTTGAATCCTTCTGTGGGTTATGCTTTTCACTGTCTGGAATCTTGAGATACTTTTTTGATCTAAACACTCCAGGGTCCGCAGGATCAGCAGCTGCACACCAAATATATAGACCAAAGGCACAGGTAATCTGAAAAGCAGAGGAGCAGTTATTGAAGTGCCAACTAGAGGAGAAGCAGAGAGCATGCATCTAATGAAACCAGCATAAGAAACAGTGGTTGTGAAGTACACGTATGTTGCATTTACATTGACCTGTATTAGTCGTCACTAATAAACAAGACTAGAAGATGCAATTTCTATGCTTAAAATGGCTGGCTCATGTCATGATTTGCTCAAATGAAATTTAGAACCATAGCATGACCGAAATATAAGCCTGCTATTTTTTTCCTCTGGCAAATGAATTATCGTTAAGAGAGCACATTAACAGCCAAATGTAAAGTGTTCCGAATATATCACCAGGTCCAAGGATATCTATTTGACTAGCATGGGCTAGCATCTCATATATAAAAATATATTGATGCCATAGCTACTCCATATTAACTTCTCATCCAGAATTTAATCAGAAGGAAATATCTCAATCCAAAGGCATACAGCGAATCATGTAAGAGAAGTTGATTGTTAAACACGGAATTAGGTAGCCTGAAAATGCATAGCATGCACTAATAAAATCTAACCCAATTCTGTATTTTGGTAACTAACTGCTTTCAGTATCATCACCCCTATGTGTGTTGGCGGAATAGAAAGCTTGTTAGCTGTCTATTCAGTACTTAGCAATAACACATTTGTTATACATAGACACCATTCATATTCTGCAAGTGACATAATGGTGATATGTTTTCATGGATTCCCAAGACCATGAAAGGGTAGAATACTGAAATTAATTAATGGTTATTTTGAGTTCCATGTTAATCCAGAAAGTCTTTTGACTCTCTTCTTAAAAATAAAATGCATGCTTTGGAGGGGTTTTGACAGTTTGTGAAAATCACAAATAAAAAAGGGAGAGAGAGGAGAGGCCAGTGATTAAGCAATTACAGTCTAAATAGAAAATTGCAAGGACTGGCTTTATACTGCTTTCATTGGAAGACCACAATTAATAGCATGCTGTATCAAATATCCCCGATTTGTTAACACAGGCATATGCCAAGGGCTAGCATTTAAAGAGAAACAAATGGCACAGTGCTTTTGTTCCAACTAGTGCCAAAATTTTGATCTTTAAGGGATCAAATTTGTAGTTCATTTGTTATGGTTTTAGGTAACAAACACAGGGACCAGACAACAATCAACTCAATCACATTTATCAACTAAAGTGACAGTATGTTTGAAAGGATCTATAGATAGAAGAATCCCTGAAAACAGAAACGCATAAGGAAATCGAATTAGAGAAAATAAAGCTGGGAGCTTTTGAACCAAGAAGAGGAAAACAGATCTCGGTTGTTAAACCCGCTAAAAATAATGAAAGTACCCGCTAAAATATGCAAGGAGAAAAAAAAATACTGTACGGAAAAGTGTGAATTCGCTTACAAGAGGAGTGTAGATTCCCATCGCTATGTATTGAAATAACTTCCTCCCCACAAAGGGAGCAAAGAACACATAAAAAGCAAACCCCAGTGCCAGAAATACAGCAACAGCCACCACCTTCACATCCACCACTCAAGATCAAAACTTTCAACCAATAAAGATGCAGAACACTGAAAAATAACACAATAAAAAGAAAAATAATTAAAAAAAAAAATAGTACCTGAAGAGGGTGATAAGGAAGCTGCCATCCATGTTTTCTCATTTTCTAGCCAACTGAAGCAGCCCAACACAAAAATATATCTATTCAAGATAAAAGAGTAAAAATGAACGAGAAAGCAGGGGCAGTGGCTTAAGTTTTACTTATTTTCTTTCACTTTCCCTCATTATCCTGGTAAAAAAGGCTACTTTAAAATCTCTCATTCCACTGCATTACCTACCAGAGCAAAGGTTAACACATGGCCATCATTCTCATGAGACTAGCCAAACAAAGAGAGGAAATGCGGAGAGAAAAGGAAACCAGAAAAGGAGCTGGAGGTTGGAGATATGACTAGTATGGTGTGCTGGGTGGTGGAGAGGGATAGAGTCGATAGACAGGGAGGAAACCTTTGTCAAGTTCACTCAATCATTCATGGCCTAAGGTCATGGAATTGAAAGAGATGTATAAGAAAAATTAAGAAGAGAAGAGAGAAAAAGAGTGTGGCTTGGCCTGGCTTAGGATTTGGGTTTTTCTTTGTTTGTTTTGTATATTGAAGCAAAGCTTTTCACTTTGGGCAAAAAAAAAAAGAAGACATGTGACTGTAGGGGAGAGAGAAAGAAACAACATTGGGGTCTGGATTTCTTTTCGTGCCATAATTACCTTGCAACCTCCCTTTTACTTTTTCCCTGTTTCTAGCGTTACCTTTTCTCTGGCCGAATCATGTGTAACAGGCCAGTGCAACAGACAGTTGTTTGGTTTCACTTTTGTAATTGCCACCAACCTCTCTTCCCTTTCCAGTATTGAACAGTAACACCCCATTGCACCTTATCTTCTTGTAGCTATTTACTAATATTTTCTCTGTTATGGATTTTTTTTGTATTTACTTGTGAACTTATACAAGTTTTTTTTTTTTTTTTATGGAAAAAAACTGGCAGGGAAGAAGGCCCACATCGACGTAGAATTGCGCCTTCTTAATTAAAGACTTCTTTCGTGGAAAGGAATAGCACGTTGAGAGACAAATGGAGGGAACAGAGAACCCTCCCCTCAAACCCCACTTCTTCAATGGCATTTCTTCCTTTTAAAGCTCCTGTATCCATCATCGCCATCTTGGCATGCTTTTTGGCTGGTAACTCATCTGGAGTAATTAAGACAAATACCTACTGTATTTATTGACCTTGTTCTTTTTTTCATACCACTATAAATGGAGTGGTTGATTCCTGGAGGAAAACGAAGCTTGAAGGTGGCATGTGCCATGGGTGGGTGAGCTTTACAAGTGACAAGATCCCAGTGTGGCGATGTTTTTTTATCCCTTTTCTCTGTTCTGTTCTACGGTGTCGCCTAGCAAGGAGCAATTATTGAACAAAAAATAAGATTATTGTGTTAGCTACCGCTTCCAATTAAAAAAGAGACATGAAAGATAGAGTTTAACTACCAATCATGTTCAGTATTCAGTAAGAGGGGTGGGACAAAGATGGAAGCAGTCGAATATGAGGGATGGATGGTATAGGGTTAATTGAAAAGCGCTGCGCAAAAAGTCAAAAAGGCTATATGATATGGTTGCTTTGCTTCACAGTTGTGACCAGAGAAAAATTAGAATAGATAATGAACAGCAGCACGTTTCAGCCCCGTGGACTTCGAAGCAACTGGATACCTGTTCCGCACCGCTTTCTGGGTCGGATAAAAAACAATTATGAGGTAAAAATGTGATATTTATCCGATGACATGATTTTTATACATGTGAAGATAGCTATTTTATTGAATGATATTATATATATATATATAAAAATATTAAAATAGTAGTATACTAGATTGAACGTGGATATCTTTGATTAAGTTATGAAATTTGTAATCCAAGTTATAAAAATATTATAATTTTTTAGAAAACAAATTGAATAGCAAATTGAAGAGCATTTACGAGGTCCAATTCACCACCAGCTCAAACGAGATAAAACTCCAATACATATTATCAACATATTTTTTAAATACATAGACAATGACATGTTATATAACATTTTGATATGTAAATATTGTCACGAAGATATATTAAATTAACTTGGATTAACCTACATGTTGTGAGAATACGATAACATTATAAAAAGCAAATCAATAGGCAAATTGAAAAACATTAAAGAAGTCCAACTCAAACTAGCCTTGTGTTGAAGAATTAAAGAGAAAAAAAAAAACATTTTACTTTTAAAAACATTACAAAAAAATCAAAATCAAATTGGGTTATATCGTCAAACCCACGACATGGATCATAATAATGGGATAATCTTATGGAAAGCAAATTTTAAAAAACTAACAAGGCTCGGTTTCTAGATAACCTATTATTGGACTGTGAAGTTGAAAAAAAATAATAATTTAAAATAAAAATGATAAAAAAAAGATTTGAATGAACATAAATTATTCTACCAAACCCATAGCACATGTCATTGGATCAAGATGACCTCGTAGAAAACAAAAAAAAATCATGAAATCTAAAACTTAACTAATGTAGTGTTAAATGATGAAATTAAAAAATATATTTTTTTTAAAAAAACCCAAGTTAATCTAGCCAAGCCTTGCAAAACTGCAACCAGTATCACGAGACCAAGATTACCTTGTAAATAAAAAATCAGAAAAAAAAAATATTAACCATAATTTTTAATTAGTTTAATATTAGAGAATAAAATAAAAAAATAATATTAAAAAAAAACAATAATACAAGAGTAAACTGGTGAGAACCCGATAAATTCACAAAACAGGGTCAATTTTTCTTCCGAGAAAAAAAAAAAAATCATGAAATCAATCTTTAAAAAGAAAAATTATCAAAGGGCTAAATGGTAGAAAAAAATGGTTGGTATAAACATTAACCAAAATCATGATAGCTAATATATATTTTATTTGAAAATAAAACAATTTGGCAGCCCACTTTGGTTTTTATATAGTGCTAGACGTAGAGATCTAGTGAGGATAAAGAAAAGGTAAATAGATTAAAGTAAGAAAAAGGTGATTTGTGGAAGCCAAGCTGCAGCTCTGCCACCTACACACTGCTTGCGGAGATAGAGCATGACGAGGCGATTCAAACGACAACAAGAAAGGGCTGAAACAGACGTTGAAGGCTGCTATACATGCCCGCTCAAATGCGGCGACCTCCTTCCACAAGACGACACTTGTGTTGCACATATTGGCCACTTTTTCCCAAATTTCTCATTTTTGTGCACAACAATTCTTGATTTAGCAAGTTTTGTTTTAATTCTTAAAACTTTAATTATTTTAAATTAGTAAAATTGAATTTATTTTTTCTAAACCAAGCGACATAATTTCTTTTCCAGCACTACAAGAATCGCATGCAAAGTGAATGGAAGAAAACCATTAGGTTCAATCATGAACGAACTAAACACAAAATATGATGAAAATGAAAAGACAAATAACGTGGTAGATTTCAGGCTGATTAATACCGTGGTTGATTGGAAAGTACTTTTTAAAAAAATTAAAATTTTTTATTTAAAATTAATATATTTTTAATATTTTGGGATATTTTGATGTTTTAATATCTAAAATAATTTTTTAAAAATAAAAAATATATATTATTTTAATATATTTTAAAATAAAAAATACTTTCAAAAACAAGAATCACTATCCTCCTAAACACCTTTTAATTGTAATTCAGTACATGTGTGTCTTGAGTTACAGCAGAAATTGCTACAGTATTTCAACTATCTCTTTTAGTTTTTTAATAAAATAATTCATGATTAATAATACTTGCGAAGACAATGTGGGGCTCCCAGCCAGCGATGGCAAAGAGGAAGGAGAGCGACCCAACAGTCAGAGAGAGATACATAGCCAGTTTATTTTACTTTAGATTTTTTTTTTCCTTCAAGTTATTTTTTTATTTTAGATTTTTTTACTATATTAACATCAAAAATAAAATTTATAAAATGAAAATATTATTTTAATAAATTTTTAAATAAAAATACACTTTAAAAACACTTAATATACATTTAAACGGAACAGGCTCGTGGGGAATGGTGTTTACAGCAGGTATTATTTTTAGGGTTCTGCAAAGCTTGGAAGATGCAATTGGCATTTTCTTGTCAGGTATTGGACTTGATGAGCGAAGTAAAATATACATAGGCTAATCGCAGGTAATTAAATACGGAGAGAAGATTATTTTGTGTGGCCGAGCATACATATAAGCACTATCAGCATTCTCTGCTCTCATTTTGGATTATAGTCCAAATGGGGATTAAGTTTAAAAATAATTTTTTTAAAAATATTATTTTAATATGTTTTAAAATAAAAAATATTTTAAAAATACAGTTACAAACACAGTATATCAAGTTCTATCTACTGGAACACTTTGTGGTCTGTGATTAAGAGGCTCGCAGTGGTGACCAGCAAGATTAGTGTGATATATATATATATTGGTGTGATATTGATACAATGGGCTCGTGATGGTCATCATCACAGTCATCATTGTTGTCTCCACGTAGGATCAGGGGTCAACTTTAATCTGATGCTACTTGATTGTGTTTTTGGAAGATGGTCCGAGCATCCTGTGCAGGGTGTATGGGCAGCACTGTTGCATAAAGTGTGCACATACAACACGTATGTGTGGAATTTACACGCACATATTTTAAAAAATCATGTCCATGGCCACATTTCCCTTCACAATTTTCTTTTTTTATATTCGGATTGCAAGAGTATTCCGTGTCAATTTTCACATCCTAGTCATTGATTAAGTGTGTGTTTGGATGGGAATTAGTTTGTGTTTTTTTAATAAAAAACATGTTTTTTAGATTTTAAAAGCGTGATTTGTATTTAAATGATGTTTTATTTTTGAAAAAAAAACTATATTTTTAAGCTAAACACAATCTTAAGATTGTTCGATGATATTCACTATAATATTTATGCTTGCTTGGATATAAGATTAAGCTTGGATAATTACTTATACTGTTATAATTATAATCCAAGGTTAAGAGTTTTTTTCTGCTCGGGATAATTTTTTTTTTTTAATTTCATCCAAATTAAACAGATTCATTCATTTACTAACTTGTATATTTATTAAAGAAATCAAACAAAAATCTTTTTATGGGATTTGAATCCCAAGCAGATGGAAATTAATGAAGGTTTTTTATATCCTCACCTCTATATCCAATTTTTCATATATATTTCAATTCAAGACATCAACTTTTATCAGATTTCTCACATGCTGTATCTCAATATTGTCCATTGCAATTAATTAACTGAATTAAATGCACAGTCCTCTTAAAAGAATTACTCGATCGGAGTAAAAATGCTTTGCACGCATGACGACAAATAGAGCTAAGTTCAAACAATATTATAAATAACTATATAGGTTATTCTAGATACGTATGGATAAAATCCTAAACATATAAACTTGAGCATAAGATGAACAGCGTCGGAGAATACCTCATCGATCGCCACAGCTGAGATCGTTGAGTGTTTTTGTGATTTTATCAGCCTCCACCGTGACAGAGACAAAAGTCCTTCCATGTACCTGAACAAAGGCCGGAACGATTGGGGAACAGTGGAAAGGCAAGAGTAGGGCAGGGAAGAAAGAAGATTTATGGGGCAAGGAAACAGAGTCCAATGAGCACGTACGGACATCCTAGCTGCATGCTATCAGAATTCGATAGAAAAAAACAATTATTCTTGCAGCATTAATAATTAACACGTAAATCATGAAAAAGAGAGAATAAAATAAGGAATTGAAAAGGGCGTTTACGTTGAATTAATTGACAGTGTGTTGGAGTGAAGAGGAAGGGGTTGATCAAGTGCGTTAATTTCTTTGGATCCAATCTGTCGTTCCTCAAAAGACACCTCTCTCTCTCTCTCTCTCTCTCCTCTTCGCAGCACAGCGCCCCACAAATACGGTACCGTATCCACCCACTGTAAAACCCGAGGTTGACCCCGAAGAGAATTTTCTAATTCAACTCAACAGGAGGACAGGTCACAGCTGACAGTACTTGATGGTAATGGCGAGATGATATTGAAAGAACGCTATAACGGTGATATATTTGTTCCAAAAAGGATCTGACGGTTAAGAATGAACATGAGTGAACAAACTCTGGCTGCGCGTTCATTTCGTAAAAATAAATAAATTATGTTTTAAAAATTAAATTTCTATGAAATGCTATTTAAAAAACAATTACAAACCAGTCCTAGAAGGCCAAGGACATGTATATAATATTTGAGCCACGCGCCGGGGAAGATGGAACCGGACTGGGTGCAGGGCTGTGCTTCACACGCGAGTCGTGGAACCTTTTGTTATCGATTTAATATTTATCAGGAAAACATGAATGCGGTGAGCGTTAGGTACAGTGGGGCCTTCCTTGTCTCACGTGAAAATTGATTCCATGCTAAAATCTGTACATTGTTTCTTCGTCATGTAACATGTAGAACACAAGTCTGTTTGTATTAAATAATTTATCTCCCTGATACTTAAATTTAATGTTTCATTCTTGACTATTGCGATTTTAATTTCAATCCTCTTATTAGATTATTAAATTGCGAGTAATAAATTCATGAAATTGCTAACCCGATTTATATTCTGTTTGTTTTTATCTAGTTTGTTTTTGTTTTTTATTTTTTTCGAAATTAGGTTTTGTAGGTACAGTACTGTCAGAGGGTAGCTGGGCGTTCAAAATAACAACGCTGAGGTGGACACTATTCGCTTTCATAGATCTGGGAGCAATTTGAACGCCGGTGCTTTTTAATTATTATAGAATATTTGACGTATTGTTTGTTTTGATTCCGTGGAGAAGAGGAATATGAGGGTGGTATGCTGGAAGAAAAGAGAGGGAAAAGACGAGGAACGAATACTGCGAAGGAACTTTATGTATTTTCCTCCCACTAAATCACAGCAAGCTGTGACTCGTGATCTGAGATTTATTCAATCGTGCCAATGTAATGTTGACCGTAATTTATTAAGGCAAGCATCGCTTTAATGTGACAAAATAAAAGGACGTGGCCCGTGAGTGATCATTCTAATGTTTTCTCTCTCCTTTATTTTCCAACTTTTCTAGGGCACGATCTGATCGCTATCCGTCGTGACATGGTGAGGATATAAGTGCCACCTAAGGGCTTTCGCTTTCCTTTTGCATAAACCTCTTTTTTTTAAAAAAATAAATCCTGGTATTCGTGATTTTATTAAATTCTGATTAATCGGACAGGATCAATTTATTTAAAATAAAATTTTCTCAGAAATAATATATTCTATTCATAAAATTTGATCCCAATTTTATTTAAATGAAATAAACACAGAGTTGATTGTTTTCACACAAGGCTGCGGCTGAATGAAAATATTTTGCCACAATTAAGGGCTGAAAACGATGGCCACATAAAAGAGAAATTTACAGGATATTAAATTTTTTTGTTTTGATAATTTTTTTTCTATATTACTATTGAAAATAAATACAATATTTTAAAATAAAAAACATTTTTAAAAAATAAATTACATCAAGGTACCAAACACAAATCCCGAATTATAATTCAAGAAAAGCACTGTCTCTCTTTGTTAATTTATTCCAGCGACATTTTGTTTTGAAGTTTCTCTACCGGGATCGATGCAGCCATTTTAGTCGACTCAAGCAGGCATCGGTTTCCAAGACAAACTTAAGTCTCACAGAAAAATTTTCACCGGCTCAAGTCAGCATCTACATTGAATGTGTTTTCTCGCACGTAAAATAGATCTTCCGGTTGAAAAAGACCCAATCCAAATCCAAAGGATAACGACGGAGAAGAAGTTGCTTCATCTGGGTGCAAGAGGGGAGGTTAATTGGGACAAGAAAGAAAGAAGGAAAGCGCGAAGCTTGTACCTCACATTTTCGGTTGCTTTACGATGTCACAAATTTAACAGTGTATTTGTTCATCGATCCCTACCGGCCCTGGCCGAGCGAGGAGGAGGAGAAAGAAGAGCTATTTCTTTCACCACCATCTGTACATGTTCAATCCCTACTTTCTTCTCCTTTCTGGAGCTCTGCCTTTTCCCCAAAGGTGGTCCTGGAAGCGACAGCGAAAAGACATGGTCTTGGACTCTTTTTATCTCACACCAAACTTTCTTTTTATCAGTTGAATACAAATATATATATATATAAAGAGAGTAAATAACAAGTAAGAAAAATATTCCTTAATCAACCCTTAAACAATACTTTGCGTGGGAAAAAAAAAGAGAGAGGATATTTTATAACTATAAAACCATCATTTTATTACAATCTAAACATAACACTATATTGCTGCTAATACAACATCAACAGCAACTGTTTCGCCTCATCGCTACTATTATTTTTATTTTATTTTATTAAAATAACCATTATTTTAAAACCAGGGATGTAAAAATAATTTATTATAGAGAAAAATATTTTTGTATGCATCTAAATAATAAAAAATAACTTCAAACTCCTTTTTTTTTTTAATTATTTTTGCACAAAATAAACATACCCTCCAGCTCGGTCAATATTTTGTACTATGCTTGATCCAATGCGGCAACATACTGAGAAGTGGAAGTACCTTTCCAAAGGAATCAATCAATATCTCCACAACAGGGACGCAAGCGGGTTCCTGGATCTGCTCTCTAACTTGACCAACCCAAGCAATCAGGTTGACCCTGCAGGTCTGGGCTCGACCGAGACAAGACCAATGATCCGGGAAACATGTGAGTCCATTTCATGGGCTCGATTTCCCACTCCATTACACGAAAGCATAAGAAGCCATTTGCTTGGATCAGTTGCTTTCTCGAGCCCACTGCTTATCTACGACTAACACAAAGTCCGCAAAGGCTTCTTTGGGGGTTTCTGCTGACATGACGTTTCATCTTTACAACATGAAGAGTGGAATCTCTGTAAGAACATGGGGTCCGGGCCCCTAGTTTTCTAATGGACCCACTACTTGATGAGGGGAAGAGGGAAAGAAACAGGGGTCGTGCCTTCAGTGATTTTTACTTCAGACAAAATCTGATGACAGTTAATGATGTCCAAGGGCTCAAGAGTGCTATCATCACAACTACATCTGTACCAAACTTTACGGGTATTAAATGGGAAGTTGAAATTATTTGTTTCTTCACTAATGTTCTTGGGGACACGCCTCGTCCATGATGCGTCAACTGAAGTATGAACCTTCTTAATATCGTTAATAATAGAGGGATCCCATAAAACATTCATGAGCAAGCGGTCTCGTGTTACGGGCTGAGCCGGATCGAAACATTTTGTTCACCGAGTAACGTATGTAACAGAGTGGACATGGATTCGAAGCTACTGCTAACCAGAACTGACTTCAAGAACGGTCTTAACCTTTAAGAACTGAACAACTTTTTCGCCAAACTTGGGGAAAACATCAAGTTAAACCAGCAGTAAGAGATGCAGAGTGGATATAGGAATTCGTGTATCAACGTAAAAGCGGGAAAGAGAGACTGTCAAACATGAAATTCCAAAGGCTGAAGTGGTCAACTATCACATGAAACATTTCTTTCATATTTCCGTTGAACTGTTTTTTTTACATATAATAAGAAAGCTCGCTTCATATTAACTTCTCCCTATGTATATCTTTTGTATATTCGCAGCTGGGTGACATGGGGGCGGCCTTCATCAAAATAAAGGCCAAAGCATGAAAATCCGAGAAAAAGATAACTTGCAACCATTCCCCGGTACGTAGCAAACGTTTGTTGTTATCTTCCTGCTATGATACGGACTCAGATGAGCTATGTTATCTGCTCTTATTTTAACGGCAGACGTGCTATAGGCTGTTGATTGTTGCTGTTGTTTGATGCACGCTTCTCCAGAGTTTGTGGTTTCAACTGAGATGCATTACCATTGACTGTGACGTGGCTGCTATTTTTAGCTGCTGGTACATCGTGATTATGTTTGCCCTCATAGGTTGTAATAACGGCTCGAGGGTCGGCTGCAGCCCTCTCGACATGTTTGCGGACTTTGCATCCTGGGGTTGTGCATTTATAGTAACTCCTGTAGATTGTACAGAAATGAAAACCGAAGGCAAAGATGGGTTAAAAATATTCCATAGACATCCAAAGTGCAAGTGCCGCACACATATTTTAGAGATAGAAACCATACATTATAAAATGGAGATACATTTTCCATTTGCAGAATCAACAACGACAACCTAAGAATTCAGCAATTACACTAGCAGCAAAATAGCACATACAGGCCCTTCTAACAAATTTCTGAAACCAAATCTACAGGAACTACCTTTGTCCAGCAAAGCTATTAAGGATGCAGCTTGTGGATCGCTATCGAGGAATAAACAGCTTTAGAGCACGTTTCACATTTTAACGTTTTTCAATGGTAACCCCAAGACACACTCTTTACCCCTTTCCAAACTCTATATCCCTTTCCAACTCTAGTAGAGCTGTGCACAGCAATGATGTTAACAAGGAATAAAATACGTGTGCCTATTTTTTCCCCCACACTGAAAGGAGCTCTATCAAGAACCAAGAGCTTGCGCCTGCACAACATTTAAGTGCAAGTCCAAAAACAGCAAATGGCCAAAATGAATGAGTAAACAAGCACAATAACCAATAATATGACCAAAGGCAAGGATTTTATCAATACAAACTACAGTCTTATGGAGTTAAGGAACCACCTTGGATAAAGATTGCCCTTGACAACTTTCTGCCCATACTTGCGCCATCTATAGCCATCATCTAAGAGATCAACTTCACTGGTTGTCTGCACAACGATTCTAGACTCTGTCACAGTCCTGTGTGAAGAAGCTGGTTCTGTCACTCTAACCTCTGTAGTTCTTCTGCACATGACATGAGCTATTTCATTAATTAGTTATACTCTAGTCGTCCAAGTATAAGCACACTAAATTTGCATGCCCAAAATTACCTTCTCTTTTCATCAATCTGACCACCAGTTTCAGTGTCACTAACTTCCTCAGAATCACTCATCCCAGATACATGTTCAGGTGTAGCTTGACTGGATTCCTGATCCTTCATATCTCTCGTTTTTCTGACATTTCCACTTTGAAGGGTAGCTATTTCAAAATTCCCCTGACTGTTTGAATTGCCGTTTATCCCTTCCTTTCCACGCTTATTGGGTTGTGGTGGTTCATGATTGTGTTGCCCCTTGTAGATAATTTCAGTTACTTGACCATCAAGTGATCGCTCAACTTTTTTCTTGACAGGACAATTAGGATGTGTACATTTATAATAACTTCTAGGAAATTCGCTTCCTTTCACCTGTTTCTGCCCGTATTTCCTCCAGTTGTATCCATCATCAGTGGGCTTGTCAACAGCCAAAGAAGAAGATTCCGATCTCCGATCAGAGTGAGGAGTGTCCGACAGTTCCTGCAATGTCACTCTAGAATCCGTTACTGAGCCTGCCATTTGCTGCTGCTGCGCCGCTGAATTATTGATAGAGGTCAAAAACTGTGTCGAAGACATCGCCGGTGTCGAATACTCCTTTTGAACATGCATATTTGAATTGGCTTGTGCAGCCTGTGCCGTGACCTGTGCTAGTGCCTGCTGGTGCATCATTCCAAAGCCCTGCAGACATCTCAAAAATCGTAAGAATACAGGTAAAGCTAGACAATAAAAATACAGGCTTTCAATTACAAGCGGTGGCGTATTAATGATGGAGGGGGGAAATAAATTAATAAAATACAAACCTTTACCACATTGCAATCTTAATTCTTGAAAGCATTAATAATAGAAACTGCGAGCAAATAAATCACTTTGAAGCTGAAAAATATTTAATATTCCTTCTGCAAAGAATCCTCATGGAAACTAATCCATGTGACTAATAAACACCTGAGCTATTACCAAAGGTAAGAAAACAAAAAAAATCTCCAAGCAAACAAAATGTCTATCTTAAAGACAACGAAAGACTTTGTCAGATAAACTTAAAATGTCAAAAAGATTTATTTCTTTCTAATAATCAAAAATAAAAATGAAAATAAAAAATAGTGTAAAACAAGAAAAAGACCGAAACTTTCTCAAGCTAAAGTAAACTACGAAAACAGAAGAGTTAATATATAACTGATGCAACCATCATATAAGCACTCGATTACCTCAGGAGAGAAGAGCCCGAACCCCGGTGAATCAGGAAGAGCCACCGGACAGAGCCCCAGCGGCATCGTGAACATCGGCGAGGGAGGGACGATCGACAAGTTTCCTGGCCTGCTAAAGTCGCCGGCGGAGCTCTTGTCATCGGTCGGTTTGAAATTAGGGGAGGCCGTGGCGCCGGAAAGAAGCTGAGAGAAGGACTTGCAGTCGTCGGAGTCGGAGAAGAACCCAGAGAGAAGAGTCATAGGACCTGGACTGAATCCCATGGAACCAGGAGGGCAACTGGACAGGAAAGTTTCGGTGAAGGAACGTGGAGGGAGTGTTATGGTGATCGGGCGGGAAGATGGCTGCTGATGCTCCTTTTCATCTTCAGCCATTCGATTATAGTTTTGTTTTCCGCGTGTTTGTTTGTGTCCAGTTTGTTAATTAGTTTCGGTTTGTATTGTTTCTTTGGCTTTTGGTGGATCTGGAAATTAATAAAAGATAGAGAAAGTCCACGCTAGCTGCTGATACGAGAAGCAGGAAACGAAATTAAGGGAGCAAAAAGGACGTGTCTCTGTCTTTGTTTTTTACGGGTAAATGAATCATGAACCAGTCTCCAGCCTTCATGATCTTGCAAGCTTATGCTCTGCTATAATCCCAGTTGATTCACGCACACGCACGATTAATGAATCAGTCTCCAGCCTTTGTTTAAAATGTATCTTTTTAAAGAACATTATTTTTAATGTTTTATAGCAAATAGATACAGATAATTTACTTACGGGGACAGGGACTTCACTGGAAGGAGGTGAAATCACTATTGTGTCCCCGACGACTACTGGGTTGACATGAGTGATCATTGGAGGATAGAGCTTTGGAGTCTGGTGTCTAATCGATTTTAAAAGAGAGTAGCATGAGAGGGAGAAGCATGCTTGTTTATGCCCATACCAGGTGGCAGTAACCGTGGAATAGATCTCTCTATGATTGCTGCCTAGTTTCCACTCTTTTCTGCTTTTTTTAATCTTGTTTCAAGGGAGGTTAGCTTCTTCTTCTTCTTCTTATATATATATATATATATATATATATATATATATATGTATTTGTTAACCATGAATATTCGGGTATCTCACATAAATTTCGAATAATTCTTGAAATTTTGATATTAACCACTATATAAAACTTCAATAATAAATATAATTTATATTATTTTTTAATATATTTTTATAATTATTTAATCAATAAAATTATAATACTATGGAAAATAATTATCTAAATTTAAAAACACGAACTCTTAAATAATACCTCAATATAATATTTTCTAAAAAATATTTCACACGGCTACTTTAGATTACCTTTGCAAGGACTTCCTCCAAGAACTCGCTGGTTCTTCGAAGCTCTACATAGCAAACGGCGTCATCCTGGTCCCAGAACAGATTTCTCGTTCATGTCAAATCGAAGCTATACTGTGCTAGAATGTCAAGATCCAAGAGATAACACAACTTGTGGTTCTTGCCCAGAAAGATTTTTCCTAAATATTTGTCCGCATCAGGGGCTAGTTTGTAATGACATCCACAGAATCCTAAGACAGAGGTCTTGTTGTGACAGCGAGTGCATCTGCCATTTTATAATATCATATCCAAACCAGCAGGCAAACATACAGTACCGGCTAAAGGTGATAGATGATTTTTAGCAAAACTACAAATAGAATTTCTTAAAATATTTTAAAAAAGTGTTTATATATATATATATATTTATTTATTTAACATATAGAGTGATTGTTTACCATATGCTCGGTGAAAAATAGAAAGGAATCAGATACTTTTGTAACTGCCACCAAGGCATTTATTTTTCAAACCCCAGAGAGGCATCATGGAATCAGGCTGAGAGACGCATGGTTGGAAAAATTGGTGCTTTGGACAAAAGGGGGCAGGTGGTGCTGCAAGTTGTCATACAGACATTATTGTTTTCAGCTGCGGTGCAGGGCATATAGGGCCACGCTCTGGCTGGAGAGAGAGGGAGAGACCGTCGCCGTCGCCGTCCCCATTCATATTTATTTTGTTTTATTTTTAACAAGGACCTGCCTGTGGGGCTATTTTAATATAATCCACAGAGATGGTAACCACTGAACCGAACGTGGGAGAAATTTCGCAAGTGTCTGGAATTGTTATCGTTTTTTTTATTCGTGTGTTTTATGAGCATGTTTTTATTTAAAAAATATATTAAATTAATGTTTTTTCTTGATTCTGACATGTCATATATTTTCAAATATATATATATATATATATATATAGACACACACTACAAGACACAAACCTGCATTTCAGTACCGATACCACAGTTAGTGCCATTGGTTTTGAAAGGGAGAACTCATGTCGAAGTGGGCTGCCTTGTGCTGTGCTTTACCAAGGTACCTGGCATTATGGTAATGAGAACAGAGCTATTAAAAAAAAAACACGCCTAAATTTGAAGGTTTCAACTCTTCTATATTGATTTTTAAATAGTAATTATCAAAGCTAGCATTGACATTTGAAATAAATCGGAGGTTCAAGTGCACCCACCTTGAACAATTTTACGAGGCAAAAAATAATATTGTTGTTTCTTTTTTTGCAAAAGTTATTATCCAAATAAGGTTATTGGTTTCTCAATCTTTTGTTTTCATCATTATTCTCCTGCTTCACGTTTAGATGACACAGGGATGCAATTTTAAGCCATTTGAAATAATTTCAGGTGATTTTAGTTGTTAAACAAGAATACACACCGAAACGATGTCTTCCCCCCCTCAGAACATGTAAAAGTTGAGTTCAAGCCTCGAAAAGCTTGAATGGGGAAGGCATGGAAGATACTCTGTACTTCGGTTCGATACAACATCAGGGAATCTAACACTTTTTCTTGAATCTTGCCACATAGCACGAAACTCTTGAACGAATTTACCACACGATGATCGACATCAACTGGATGAGTGGATGTATAGAATCCCATACATTCAAGTATCCAACGATCATCTAAAAGAAATTTCTTGACGACTTGGCAACCCGGAGAATAGTGGTCATGTTGAAATGTAGAAGTGTATTGCCCATGGAGACAGGCCCACAGCCATAGATTGCATCATGCGCTTTAGGGAATATTCAATTCTTCTGTGTGCAAACGATACCTAATTGATTCGGGCCAGCCTCTCAAAAATCCATGAACTTTAGGGTTTTATGTCCATGACCACTCTTGACCGGGGTCTTCTTACCTCTTCCTTGTCGGAAACCAATAAATTATTACCCAAACCATCCGCTTCAACCAATTGGAAACAGTTCGCTGGTAGGTCATTTGTTTTCCATCTGCTCTTGCTATGATTGCTGGGTTGTGATGATTATATATATATTTTTTTAGATACAAAAAAGCTGTACTGCTGAACACTGGATATTTCGAATGATCTTTGTCAACAAGGGTCCGTGTTGACTGTCCTTTCTATGCTTCACCGTATTTATTGGCAGTTAGAAAAGTTGTTGAAATTATATTTTTTAAAATATTTAAAATTTTTTATTTAAAATTATTTTTTATAATATTTTTTTTATTGTTATGATATGCCATCTTAAATTTTTTAAAAAAATAAACAATATTATTTTAATATATTTTAAAAAACATATTTTCAAAAATAATTATTATCATATCTTTTAAATATCATATTACTTTAGGGCCTATTTGTTTCTGCGTTTAAAAAGTTATTTTAAAAAAAATTAATTTTGTTTTATTAACTTCAAATTAATATGTTTTTAGTATTTTCAAATTATTTTGATGTGCTGATTTAAATAATTTTTAAAAAATAATAAAATATTATTAATATGTATTTTGACACGAAAAATTATTTAAAAAATAATCATAAATACACTATTAAATAAAATTTAATATACGATTTGTTATGCCTTTTTAAAATATGCTTTTTTATAAGTTAATAAGCTTATTTAATAAATGATGAATCTTTTATCTACTCAAAAGTAAAAAGAATTTTTTTATGACCCTATATCCTCTCGTAAAGATCGGCTTGGGACTGCTGCCATTAGATTGGCTAAGGAAATAGTACCTGCTGAATTTGGAGAATTTGATCAGAGGTACCGAAGCTTGCGCAAGAGGACCTAGGACATCTCGTGTCTCGCAAAATGTCAAAAAAGTGATAATACACTTTAAAGACCAACCTCAACAGGATTCCTTGAAAGTTGGAGGGTGAATTTTTGAAGAATTGCTCTGGTCATATCTCGTCAGGATTACTAACCAGGCAACAACAAATGCTCGATTCTCGGATACTCTACGAGGATTCATACACATCTCTCGAGAATTCAATTGTACGCCACTTTCGACAGCTAACATTTAAATCAGACTGCAGCCGTGAAAAACATGACGAAAGCAGGAACTCGTTCGGAAAACGGCATTCCATTTTGCTAAATAGTTTACTGTCATATAATTATTAATTATGATTCAACCAGCGTGAATCCTTCGGCGAACATGTGAAAGAACCAAATTTTCGAGAAGAATCTCAATTCTCTTTCTTAGGTTCGGCTCTAACCCAACACACACAAGTAAAAAGTTGGCTTACTAGAACATAACATGAGCATCGACGGTCAAGCACAAGGAACGATGATGAGGAAAGGAACTGGATCCTACAAGGAAATAAAAACTGTAAATTGTTTGAAACCACCAAAGGTGCCAAAAGATGTTGTATACAGTCTTAATGGCAGAACAAACTTTCTCCACGCCAAGAACCACAAGAATAACATTCATTACAAATAAAAAGCCACTTAAATAATGGCAAGTCTTCATATATAAGGCCGCATCTGGTGCAGAACGTTTACTTAAATGGGGCCCAGTTCTCAAACCCACATAAAACCCCTTGCTAAAGCTACAACTATCAGCCGTCAACCTTGGGCATGCGCTGCATGAAGCAGGCGCATATTACTTGGGGCCAATGTCCTTGAGGGCGCAGATCTGCTCCTCTCCCATGGAAGACATCACCGTCACAACAAGATCTTTCCCCTCACCAAATCCATCCTTAATCTGCATAACAAAGAGAAAACATGACCAACAATATTCTGCATAACAAAGAGGTTCATGGATTTTCTGAAATAGACTGAATCGGACTTATCTCCTATAGATTGAAAACTACAGTACAAAAATTGATGCGCAAAAGCAGAATTTAAGGGCACTGTAAGATTTTTATACATCCAGCACATGCATTTAAGGGCACTGTAAGATTTTTACACATCCAGCACATGCCTTTGCTCCATAACAAAAATCCAGCCAATTTCAAAGCACAAAATACACAAGCAGATTAAGCGACCACAAAACAAAACAAAAAAGTTAAAATCCTGAGAGGCAGCACAATCTTGTTGCCTAATCGAATTCACTAGGGAGAACAGAATGTCAACTAACCTGAGTGAGGAGACTGTCATCAGTTGGGAGTCTCAGGTCATCCTTAGTATTGCCATTCTCAGTCAGTAAGCTCACCTGAAAATTTAAAAACAGATTAGAAAAGAGTCCAATTAGCCTAGTTTTAAAAAAAGTGAAAGAGTAAGGAACGAACAAATCCATCCTCAGAGATATCAATCAGCTGGTAGTCAGTACGGGTAACGTGGGGAACCTACAATGCAATGGAAAGAGACATTTAAATCATGAAAAAGCTTCAGTGATGAATAACTCATTGATGTAAAATAAATTAGATAAAAAAACTGCATACATCACAGTTGTGGGAAGAAGGAACAATATCTTCAAGCTTTTTTCCATTGAAAATATCAATCCCAACGAAGTGACATTTAGCATGGCCATGCTTGCCAGTTTTGGAGGTCGAAACCTCCACGACCTGTAAAAGAAAATTAAAAGCATGTCCTTAATAAGTGTTATACAAAACCCAGAAGTTTTTTTAAAAAAGGGGAACGCAATCTCTAAAGAACCAATAGGATGATCAACATGGGTTAACAAAGCTCAACATCACTAAATGAATTATACACATGATAAACAAACAAACAAGCTTTACACCTGACAAGTAGAATTTCCATCCGAGTTCATAACTTGTTTCATATTTATAATTAATCAAATTATCCTAAGATTTTATTTATAATTAATCGAAGTATCCTGAGATTTACCTTCACAAAACGAGTAGAGCAATGGCTATTTCGATCATGCTTGCAAAATTACCATCAGCATTAGATTCTGCCTATAGACATGTTATTATTCAACAAACTTTTACATTTTCTGAACAGTATATTATCAAATCTAAATAATTTTTTATTTTTCCTCTTACGTTTTTAAAGTTAACAACAGCAACTAACACACTGAACATGACTGTAGGTAAGCTCTAAACCCTAACTATCCATAACCAAATCAATTCCATAAAAATAATAAAATCAATTCTGATCCGACATTCATAAAAGGCATGCATATTCTGGAACAAAACCAACACACAGATAAAAATCAAAACAAAAAGATTCAAGCAGATCTAAAATTGAGATTGATAGTGAAACTTGACCTTGCAAGGGCGATTCTTGATGACTATGTAACCATTCTTGCGAATGGTACCAGCTTGCTGAGGATAAGTTTTTGAAGCTCCGGCATCGGCCTTTGACTCGAAGTGATGCTCCTCGTCAGACATGGCGGCGATTGATCAAGAGAACTAGAAAACACTAACAATAAAAAAACACAGAGAGTACCAAGAGGACAGGGAGATTTTATCAATTTATGCTATTTATATGGATGCGTTATTTAAAAGTGAGGGTCTTTAGGGTTTCTAATAGTTGGGTTTTTTTGTAAAACCACTTATTTTGAGTGAGTTTGGATCATTGGATTTAAGAGATGGACGGTGAACGATGCGATGAAATATATTTTTGGTCCTCATGCGTTATTAGTACGCAGTCCGGCACGTGGGCTGCTTGTGCTGATGCTGTTTGGGATAAGTGTTTGTGTAAAGTTCTTGACTAAAATACACATGCACGATTCTGTTCTACCACGTGTCCTCCTTAGTATGAACTCCTTTTCCCCCCTTCCTGAAAGCACAAACTAGTTTGCCACGTAACAAAAAAAATTGACCTTGCCGGGCCCTTGCGTTGTTGCCACGGTTTCTTTTATCCGTATTACAAACTAGTTTAGTTTACAGGGTTGAGTTATGCTGCCACTTGATTTTTTCTTTCCAACATAAAAGAAATACGCAGGTTGGAAGAAATTATGTGGTATTATTAATAAATTTAATTTAATAGATTAATTTTGCATTTTTTTATTGGATTTTTTGTCTAATTTAAATTTAATACCTATTTGATATTATGGTCAAATCATGTTTTTATTTTTTTTCAAATTAAATTTTTAAATATTTTTTAGTCATTTTATTGTGCTAATTTTTTAAAAAAATTTAAAAATAATAATAAAAATATTATTTTGAAGTATTTTCAAGCAAAAAACACTTTAAAAAATAATCTTCACTGCACTCCCAAACGTATCTTTAAAATTAAACCGTGTAAAAATTACTCCGACATAACCTAACCGACTCGAATTATCTAAAAACAACTGGAATTACTAATAATAAAAAAAAATATTTTAAATATAAAATAAAAATTCAAAATATTTTTTTTTTTTGCCATTAAAAAATGGACATGTTATACTAGCATAAACCTTATGACCTAACCTGTTAATTTTATAATTTTTTTTAAATAAAATTTGTCTATACTTAAATATATAATAACAAAAATAAATATTTACAAAATTAAGTATAAATTAAATACTAGATTTGTTTGAGACTAGAATAAACTTATATAAAATAAACCAAAATATTTTATAAAATAAATTTAAAAGTAAGCAAATATTAATGAATAAAATTAAAAAAAAAAAAGAGAACGAAAAATAAATGCAAGAGATAAGTCAACACCCCCAACTTTTGTAAATGTATCAAGTAATTCGTTTCATTAAAAAAAATCTTTTAAAAAATCAAATTTCTCAGAATTTGTATTCCATGCTCGATTGCGAAGGAGAATTTATGTTTTATATTATAAAAATGGAATTTGGTTGAAGAAAAACAAGATAACTTAAAAAAACACATTGACACTCAGGTCTGCATCAGGCAACTTGATTTTTAAGTTTGACTTTTATTATGTGGAAAATTCATAAAAAATATAACCTTGACACGTACTTCTAACAGCCAGTTCTTTTCATTGAATACTCAGTACTAGGCACGAGGCAACACTCTTCACTTGACAGAAAACAAATCCTTCTTTATGAATATCCTGTTCCATTCGAAAACAGAAAAAAAGAAAAAAAAAAAGAGAAGAGAAAAGTGCAGAATCGGAAAAGGGTCCCACAGAGTAGCACTGCGTGACCAAACGGCGTCAAATTAAAGCCGGACAGGATAACCATTGAATTGAGTGGTATATGTTACAGGTTACAGGTACAAGGAATATCTTAAATGGAAGAATCAAAACAAAATGTTTTGCACCTTCTCCCCCAAACTTTGCAGTTTGGAGCAAGCTCTTGAAAACGAAAGGGCTGAAGCAATAATAAAAATAAAAAACAAAGGGAACTGACTCCATTATCAATACCTGGGCAGGAAATTGCATTGTTTTAAGCAATTAAGCGAAAACTACAGGGCAGATTTATCTTCTAAATTAGATCTATTACCTTCGTTTCCAAGCATGCGAATATTCATTTCCTATTTGAAACTTCAGAAGAGAATCCAACATAGCTGTCTTCCATTTTCTGTATGAATATTTGAGGGGACACCTCCCTGTCATGGAAAAGTCACATGGAGAAAAATGCATGGTTAAGCGATTTGATTGACACGTATTAGGCAACACTGTGCCATAATCAAATAAGAGACCATTGTCGGTTTTCTTGCATCATATAATGCAGAAAAATGAAGATATATGCAGCAAAGACAAAAATATTAACAATTAACATTAAAAAAAAAACAGAATAATTTTTCACCATTTATCTAGACATTGTTCACACATTCCTAAAACACTGCCCATTTACTTTTGCACTCTTCAGAAAGCGCTTTGTTTTTGCATTTTGGTTCTTATAATTAACAAAGTTTATATTTCAACCATGACATTTTATTTTTGTACATTTCAATCTTTTCAATTAAGAGAAGAGAGAGGTTTTAGCCGGACATATTCTAGCCACAAAAAAATACTAATCTTGGTATCACTAGATTTGTTTTGAAAAAAGGAATCCGATGAAGATAGTTTGGACATTAAATCATACTCAAAAAGATAAATCAGAATTTGAAGAAAATGTTTTAATTTTATTTTAAGTTTTTAAACTACATAGAGTGTGTTTTAGAATTGAAAATAGGATTTAGAATTGAAAACAATGGAACACAAGAGCATAAAATGAAGGTGCTGAAAAAAAATTTCATAGATTATTTTTTAAAGTATTTTTTATTTATAAATATATTAAAATATTTTTTTTTTATTTTTTAAAAATTATTTTTAATATTAACAAATTAAAATTTTCTGAAAACATAATAAAAAATTTAAGTAAAGAAAAAAATAATAAAAATTCAATTTTTTTAAAAAATATTTTTTAAACACAAAAACAAATAAACCCTAAAAAACCCTAAAGAAGAGTATGGTAGAACAAAATCACAAAGGAGTTAGCAACTGGAGTGGCATACGTTTCATTAGCATCTTGATATGTGTAGCTTGATCCAACAGCTAGAAGTTGCCCCACATGGTTGTATGACAAGGATGCCACACTATTTGGATATCTAGGAAACTGAAAACAAGAAAAGGGACGAACCACTTACAAATATGATTGGAAAAGAAATCAAAGTGCATGCAGCTAACTGTTGTAATCAGATGGGAACATACCTCGTGTAATCTTCTTTTACTTTTAGCATCCCATACAGTAACATAGCCTTCATTATCGCCAGTAACAAAAGCACCACCAATGCTAATTTAAAAATAACCATCAATTTAAGTTTCAGAGTACATGATGGCAAACAATTGACTGGACTGTACTTACAGTGGATTGAAAACTATGTCATTAACTGACACAAGATGTGCCGTTCCATCCTTTGTCGTAGGGCGACACCGAAAAGTGTATCTGCAGTTGATTTTGAAAAGTGCAACGCATTGCAAGACTATTAGCAAATTGTTCAGATCAACATGATAAATATGCACTTGCACAGACAATAGCAAATAGAACACAACAAATGCTCCAGCTCAAATATTTTATTCTGCAGTATGAGAGCAAACATATACCACAATGGTCAGATTACCAAGAGCAATATGGAAAGTTTGAGAACAAATTATGAAACTTGTGTTATCCATGTAAAAACCGTACAAAATGTTGCAGCATTAATATCTCAATACCAGAAACTTAAATTCAACTTCTAGAGAGGAGTCAGTGATGCCACAGAAGTATATCTAGTTTAGTGCACATGCATGTGAAGAAACAAAAAAAAAGGTTAAATCTCTTTGCTAAAGGACAACCATGAAAGTTTTTAGATTTAAAACTCTTTAACAAAAAGGATGCAATTCCATCCGGCTCATCGAGTTCTACCTTGGCAATCTAGTTTGACATATCCCATGATCGCTGGGATGCCTCTTGTATTATACAACTTGTCTGTCACAAATGCAGAATTGTCCTTGACCTTGGTCCTAAGCTTGGATGATGAGAATGTGGAATGGCATTAAGTTTAGTCTTGGTCAAAATCTTTAGAACGTAAAAGGAAAATTCCTCTACATTCTGCGGATCTACTCTACTCAAACCTCTAGCAGTGGGACAAAGAAAAACGAAAATACCACTAGAAAACAAAGAATACAAAGATTAAAATTGAAAATATACTACCAATATCAGATCTTTAACAAATGAAGCATGCTTGAAACCAAAAGACTGACCCAGTGGAATTCGAATTTAATGGATTTGAAATCTCCAGTGCTACGCGTCCATCTATCAACCCAATTGCATATCCTGCAAAAAAAAAAAAAAATCATATTCAAAAGATTGAAAGGGAGGACAGGGGGATTGGAAGAAAGAAAAGGAATATAATGTCATTTTGAATGGTTAAAGAATGATTAAAACCTTCATACCATAAGAGCTACAACCAACCACACACTAGATAGGTAGTAAAACAATTACAGTTTGGTTGATTCACTTTTAAGGAATCAGTATGTTCTAATAATAATGGCATTCCCTGCGAAAGAGATCTTCCACCAGAAATTGCATGTTCAGAATTATAAAGATCACATTATCATTATAGTTGTACCTCTGGTATGTGGAACTGAAGCAACACAACTTATCCCTACATCCATAGATGGTTCTTTGAAATCCACCGCTCTTTCATAGTTCCGCAAGTCATATATATTTACTGCTGCTCCAACAGCTACCATCAAATCAAAACCGGAGATAGAAATGGAATCAATTTCTGCACCCAGATTTCTGAAGAGTGCAAGAGGATTTGCCAAGCGCATATCCCAAGACATTACCTTCTTGTCTAATCCAGCTGAAATCACTTGGCCTATAAAAGCCAAATAGAAAAGAATCATCAGAATCCCCCACATCAATGATGCAACAAGGAAATAGCAGATCCACATGCAAATAGGCTGCAAATTGGGCTCTTTGTATGTCTTAGCGACCAAATCTTACAGCAAAACTGCATTGCATTGCCATGGTCATATATATCATAAGGTCAAAAATTATAATGCATAGAACAGAAACCCTAACCTTTAAAAGGAAATCTAAAGGATGGAATGCAAGGTTTCTAGTATGAGGCGGGTGGATGATAAAAACCCCAATAAATATGCATGCAAAGGTCTTATTTTTTGCTTTCTTAGACTTGGTTATCCTTGATATCCGCAAAATTTGTCAGCAGTCCCAACAACATGTTAATTAGATGTATGACTGACCTTATTCAGATAACACTTGACAGGATTTAATAGTGCTCTTTAGAAATATAAAGATCTCCAAGGAAAAGAATATAAATGCATAAGTTTTCCAATTATTAGAATAGTAGGGAAAGCTACATTTACTGCCAAATATACCATTTGAGGTTGAGTACACATTTATCTCGTTGTCCAGCAGAAAATAACAAAAAAGAAAGGAAGAAAGAAAGAAAGAAAGCAACATGTGTCAAGTTCTAAGTTAGATTCATGTTCATGTGACTCGTGAGGATGCGTAAAGATAGCTTACATGTTTCAATAGAGTATCCCACACATGTTGCCATGTCCTGATGATTTCCAATAGCATCAATAGTTCCTGAGTGCAAGTCATACCTAGAAAAATTTGGCCATAACGAGTCAAGATATAAGGCATGAAAACCATAGCATACCACTTCAAACAACAAAATTAACTAAAACACACAGTTATGATTGAAACATATTCTCTCCAATAAAACCAATGTAAGCAAAGCATAATCGAGCAAATCAGCCCAAATAAACAAAACCCCAGCCTGATAGCCAAGTCGCTAAAAGAAGAGGCCGGCAATGTTACCAAAAGCTAGCACCGTATGCTACTGAAATGCAAAAAATTAAGCAAGTTATGATCATAGTATTGGAAGCAATTATTGAATCAGAAGTAATAAATAATATAAATTGATTAATATTAGAATAAAGAAAGATAAAACATGTAGTGTCGGAGATAAAAACGAGAACAAGAACAAACCTTGTAATGGAACCATCGGACGCAGCCGTAAAAGCAACGGACTCACTCTGGAAACAACAGTCGAGAAGAGCAGCTTGTGAGGGAGCAGGAGCTTCTAATCTAAGCAGAGAGCTATCCACATCGTATAATCGAAGATTCTACACGATCAAACAGATGTAAATATAATAATGTCGAGAAAAAAATCTATAACTAATTTTTTAAAGTAAATAATAAAGAAGAGAGGCGAACACTGACGGAATCCCAAGAGGAAATGAGGAGATTATTGGATTGAGGGGCGAATCGGATCCTGGAAACTGCATCTTCGATGGGGTTTTCGAAATTTAAACACGCGCCTTTCATTTGGGTACAAAATTAAGACACAAAAGGAGGTGTTTGAATGGGGAAGAGAAGAAAACCTAGTCTAGATCACAAAACCAACTGTGATTTCAGTCGTAGTTTGCCCTAATAAATAAGCTATAAGACGCAGGGAAAGTGAACAAGAAGAAAAGGTTCCTTCCCGCTCAGCGTAAACAGCGGGATAATTATTTGAATCTATGTTACAAACGAACCACCATTAGACTGTTCTTTTTTTTCTTCTTTTTTTCGTGTGTGTGTTTCTTGGGTGCATTTTGAGGGGGTACTTTTTAGTGTTTATGCTTTAATATCCTTTCCCCCTCTATTTATTGATTTTGAATGGCTATATGGAGTGTTAATTTTTTTTGTTAAAATAACAATTTATTTCTATATATTTTTTTGGAAAAAAATCATAAAATAAAAATAAAATTATTTTTTCTCTTTAAACTTCTCCTCTCCTCATTTTATGTAAAATAAAAAATAACTTATTAAATATTATTTTCTATTGGAGTACCACATGAAGATAAAAAAAAACTAAATTATTCTATTCAAGATACTATATTGATAATTTGACGGAGTATTTTTTAAGAAAACATTTTGAAGATTTTTTTTTGTACATCTTTTTTTTTTTTTCCTGACATGCATTAGAGGCTGGGCTGCTCGAACCCTAGTACCCTGTAGGAAGGGAAGTGCACCGCCTATGGACCAGTCGGTGTGTTGTCTTCTCCAGGACGGTACAATGTCAACTGAAATTGTGATAATTCTCCTGAAGCTGGAATTTGGGCAATACTTGAGTAGACAAGCACACCAAGCAACTCCAACGTCTCTGCTTCATCAATCTCCATTTTGTGAACCTGAAGTAAACACTACCATCTCCCATGCCTTGAGGAAAGCTGATCAGTGGAGATGGCAGCATTGTATCTTTCAGTATCTCGAATGGCGGTCAATCGCATTGAAACCCTGAAAGACATTCCTTAATCTCAAATGTAACCTAACCATTTTGAAACTAATCAAAACACAACGAAAGACGTGAAAATTCAACAAATTCATACAACTCTCAAGCACATTAAAAAGATATAATAAGTGAAAGAAAAACTTGCATGTATTTAGGATTCTAGTTGTGATTGTTTTTTAAAATATTTTTCATGTTAAAATATATAAAAAAAATAATTTTTAAAATTAAAATATTAAAACAATTCAAAATATAAATAAAATTAAATTAACCCACGTTTTGAAATACTCTCTTAATAAATATCAAGGTATTCACATGCTCCAGCGTCATTAAAGCAAAAGGCCAAATCGAAGAGAAAGTTCAAAAGGAGCAAAATCTTCAACCACTCAACAGGAGTTTCACATATACATAGGAGTGAGATTATCTTCGTGGCTAAAGGTCCAAATATGAAAAAGATAAAGTTTTGATACTAGCCAAACCCCCCTCTGTTGAAATTTAAGCTTACAATTCATCGTGTTCTTTCATCTGGGATGTAGAAATCAAACCGAACATCAACAGAACCAGAAGTTTCTCCAGCATCTTTGTACTCGATGTTTGTTATTGATCCACTCTCGTCTTCTTCCTGATATCCTGGCTTCACCCGATGTACAGGCACTGTCACAGAGTACACCGTCCCAAGATCTGTATCAGTTGTGACACTCAGCTGAACTTTATCCTGTGATTCTATCTCCACGAATTCTGATAGAGCATGCACGATGTTGTTCACAATTTTCCGTTTTGCCTCATCACTAACTGCACATCTGTCAGAGAAGAGAATCATCTTCAGACGCTGTTTGGCAATCCTTGCATTTGAGCTCTTTCTTTGAGTTGGTGAAGGGAATATTATCCTCCAAGCCAAGTTTAAACGCTCAAAGAAGCTCATGTTTATGGCACTTAGGAGCAAGCTTTCAGCTTCTTGATTAATTGCAGTTGAGGATAGTTGGTAATCTTCAGCAATCCCAGCAGATCGTTTAAAGTGACCGTGTATTTTAAAGCCAGGCCACTTGAGCATGTTTTGGGAAGTGCCACATCCTCCATTGAGGAAGCCTAGGAACTCTACCTATATATTACAGAGCAAAAGACTTAACTATAGTGAGACATAAACCAACATACATGCCAAAATCTGCCAGCCAAAAATTCTTCAATACTAAAAATACATAGATGTAAAAAACAAGAGCAAAAGATTTTCTTTTTACTAAAGTAGTTCCGACACAAATATTGTAACAACTACCCGCAGAGCATTTGGTCATCCTGTACCTATGCTGTCTCATTTTACTGAACATTGCATGGTTCTCTATACCATAGCATACTATCCAAGTCTTTGTATTTCCGTAAATAAATGCAGAATTAGTATAAAAATCCTCAACTTAAACAGCCCGGCACTCCAAATTTGATATTTCTCACTGATGTGTCTCAACTCTTCAAAATGAACCAATTAAGCCTTTCATCAGATGCCTGCTAACAAGGTGTTCATGTGAACAGCATCTGCTGATATGGCAATCCACATCAAACCAAATTAAAACACCACATAATCTAGTCACGGAGAGGGGCTGAAATAAACAGAAAATCTTGGCCATAGAGGCAAAGATCTTGTCACTTGAAACCCATTTTAATTTATTGTTTTTTCTGTCTCTGAAAGTTTGAGAATTTGGGCCACTCCCATTGATGAAACTTCTACAGTTTCATACGTGAAACCTGGAGTAATAATCAGAATGTGTCAGTGTGCATAAATATGGCTTTGGAAAGCCTCTCTGTTCTTCAGTCCAAGATATTATGAGTGGAAAGATCAAAAGCTAACCCAACTCAGTGCATCCACAACATCGGACAAATGCTTCTTCAAGTTTAAAACATGAAATGAACAACCTTAGAGCATGTAAATATAAATTCAGGAAATAAAACCTGCATTCGAAGTCATTTATTTGACAATTTCACTTCACCATAATCTACTTTCAAAATATATCTAGGTGCCAAATACATAATGCTAAGCACCTCTCTAAACCATAAATTTTCTAAATTTCTGTTCTCCTTTATTGTAAATCATTGCATACGGATTTAAATGATACATAATCACATACGCATTGACCCTTGTATGCCGAAAACCTATCAGCCCAGATCACCAAATGAAACAACAAAGGACACCCATAATTTATCAGCCTCCATGAACAATTAAAAAATGATATTTATATGCCCCCGTTTTAGTAACAAACAACCAGTTCTCCCTCAAAAATCAACCCAAAACCCCAATCTTCCCCATCTCATTTCCCAAAGTATTTCTCAAATTCCCCAGCCAACACAGATAAATTGACATAACATGGGAAGCACATAGAACACACGTGAAAACAGAAGCGAGTGGAGCTAAATTAAACGGAGTGGAGACCTTGGAATTCGAGGGAGGCAAAGAGCATAGAAGGTGTTTAGAGTAAGAGGCCAGTGTCGCTGAGACCCTCAGATCTCCTGATATCGCCATTTCCGATTATGTAAGCTCTCTTTCCTCTCTCGCTCGCTCTGGCGCTCGCACCTACACCGTCTCGCTGCTATGTTTTTGCTCGCGGAGTGGCAATTCTGTTTCACGCTGCCTTCCTGGGGTGGAGTGATAAATTATTTACCTGTTCCAACGACGGCGTTTTTATATGGTTTAGTTTGCAATTATTTTGTTCTTGTTGACCTCATAGCCAAGTCTTCCTTCGGAATTAACGGCAGCATAGTAGTTGAGTACTCACTTACCACCCTAATTTTTACCATAAAAAATGATTTTTTCCCCTCTTAATAAAGACATGGTCTCTAATTTAAAATAGAAAATTTATACGAATCAAATCCTTACATGGTCTCTTTTAATTTATCGAATTCAAGTTTTAAAATTCACATTCATAAAAATTTATTAATTGAAATACAATAAATTAATATGTTTTTTAAATCATTATAATTTAGTCTTATTTAATTAGTAATCTAGTTAAAAAAAATACTTGACATATTTAATCGTTTAACATCGATTTGCTATACATCAAAAAATTAATTATTTTATTTGAAAAGTGAGTTTTAACTTAGATTTGAAAGTAAATAAATTTCCCCATTAATATAAATCAAATTCAATATAATTTTTTGTGTAAGAGAATATTGAGTATAACGTGATATAAAGGTACTTCAATTTCCCCCTTCCTTGGATCATAAAAAAACACATAAATAAGATTCAATTCTATATTTTTTCAAGCAAAAAAAAACAATTTAAAATATACTTTAAAAAATGTATTTAACTGCAAAAAAAACCCTATCATAAATGCAAATTTGTTACAAAACAGTAAAATGACCAAAAAAAGTAATAAAAAATGAGTAAATAAAGGGCCATAATTGTTAACAAACAAAATCAGAGGAGTGGAGTAGAAGGCGCAGCTAGAGCCAAGAAAGTTAGAGGCCAAAGAATAGGGCATGTATCTATCACTCACGATTCACAACAGACTAACATAACCTTTTACTTTCCAAACTAAAGAACTGTTAGCTCCCATAATAAAAGAAAGAAGCATTCCTGTCCAAAGTGAATGGGCAGCAGGTGGAGAGCTACCGCTTCTCTTCTCCTCGACCACGTAACCACAAAAGCTTCTGACTTTCTTTCACCCAACCTTCCCAAACCTCTTAATCGCTCACACCCTTTAATCCAAACTGTCCGTGGCTTCAAATTCAGGCCATTTTCTGCAATCCCTTCCCGGGTTTCGGTTTATAGCAATGAAATTGAATCCGGGTCTCATGATTTGGCTCTTAACTATCCTTTGGGACCTAAAGAAGATGAGGAAACTGGAAAGATTCCCGTCAAAGCTTACTTCCTTTGTACCAGGTCTGCCACTTCATGTTTTTAATGTTCTTTTTTTTTTTTTCCTTACGGTTTCTTTGTTCTGTGTCTGGCAATGTGTTTTTTTTTTCTTTCCCTGTAGGTTAGTAATTTTTTTTCTTTGGTGGGTTTCTATTGGCTGAAATTTGTGGCTTACTGTGTTTGTTTGCAAAAATGAAGTGACTTGGATTAAAACTACGCTTCAATATGCAAAACCGTCTTTAAAGATTGTTTTTTCCCCTGCTGAGAGACTTCTTTTAATGTTAGTAAAATGTTGTCTAGATAGAGACAGTGTCTGTTGTACTGACTGTCCGGTCACTAAAAGGTGATGATTTGAAGTGCCTACGTTTATGTTGCTGGGTTTTGGTTTTTGATAGCGAGCGTCTTTCTTCGGTTCGTTATGTGCTATCCTCTCCATGCTTTATGTTCCTCTTACATTTGTGGTTCTGTGTTTTTTTTTTCTTTGATGGTTTGGTTTTCTCAGATTCGTGATTTTGGCAGTATTAATTTGAAGAGCATGCAAGCAGAGAATTTAAGCAATGTTGTTCCTCCTACCTCTCGCTCGACAAATTATACTGTCCTCAGATTTTTCAATTTCTCTTCAGACACTAGTGTAAGCGGACTGAAAACAATTACGTAGTTTTTTTTTTTCTGTGATCTTTTGAGCTTCGGTAGTTTTCCAAACATTCTACCTCCTTGTGCATATGGATAAAAGTGGTGGGAATCATGTATACTTAAGATTCCAACAAAAAAAAAACCTTTCTAACGTGTATTTATGCTTTCAAGCCGATTTGTTTGATTGTCATCTTATACCATCTGACTTTTAATTCAGGCACTTGGAATAGGAGGGTATGTCAGCTGCCGATACATGGTTGTATTCCAATATGGATCTGCTGTTCTATTTAATATCGAGGATCATGAAGTTGAAAGGTACCTGGAAATAGTAAGGAGGCACACTTCTGGATTGCTTTCCGAGATGAGGAAAGATGGTAAATTTCTTTGAGAAGATCCTATAATTTGTCTTATTTAGACATGAGCTAGTTTGTTTGTCTTGTTTAGTAGATATATTTAACGTTTTGTGATATTGTGCAAATGTGGTACATTCTGCGCTTTAATGATTGAGATGAGAATCGCATTTAGGACAGTCATCATAATCCATAACCAACACCAACTAGTTTGGGATCAGGGCTTGGTTGTGTTGAGTTCAGTCGAACTCTGATGGCTTTATTAGTCTCTCAATGTTTCCAAGTTTTGCTCTGTCAGCCCCATAATTTGTTTTGTAATCACTTTAACTTTTTGATAATTTCTGAATACGTGAATGATTTCTTGTTTGGCCCTTGATTTCTTCTTTTATTAGATTATGCCATAATAGAGAAACCACTTCTGGCTGAGGACATGCAGGGAGGTCTAGATTACATCGTTCTCAAAACCTTAGACAATGATAGTATTCGCATTATTGGAAGTGTGCTTGGGCAAAGCATAGCTTTGGACTATTTTGTTTCACAGGTAATCTTGCATTTGTATCCTTTACTTATGATGTAAATCGAAATCTACATGGTAGAAGAAGACATTTGGTTGTTCAAAACACAGTGTGGCAGATTTCAAGTAATTGAAGCTTTAATCATTTGGATGTCAGGATTCAACTTGTGAAACATTTTTATTTATTATTGAAAAATGGTTAGCACAATTTGGAATGGGATGCCAATTGGAGGAACTTTAAACTGAAAGTAAATTGTTAATTTCTTTTGTCCCTCTTCCTCTCCCTCACTCTCTCTAAGGTTGACGGGATGGTTGAAGAGTTTTCTGGCATAAATCGTGCAATGGAAAAAACTGGAACTTTCACAATGGGCAGGAAAAAGCTCCTTCAACTTGTTGGGAAGGCTAATTCAAATCTGGCTGATGTGATTCTAAAAGTCGGTCTTTTTGAGAGGTGCTCCATTGTTACCATTGCTTGTTAAATTTCTCTTTGCATACTATAACTTTAAATTGTCTCTTTCACACACTATTATCTAATTTCCTTTCAGATGTAAAACCATGTGCTGTTAGGAAATTTCAGTAAGATCTTCTTGTTAAGCACCTGTGAACCTTTTAGGTTTCGGTTCCATTTCCCCATATGTTTACTGTCATCAGTCATTAAGAAGCATGAAGATTTTAAAGAGCAGGAAACTTTTTCAGAAAAGAATCTTCTTTTTCTTGGGTAGTGTTGTCTTCAATTTAAAGCAACGCATTTGGCATCTGAATGAATCTGCTTATCTTAGATGAGGAGTTCTGCATGGGATCCTTTGGATGTTGGTTCAAACTATGATGATTCCACAGGGCATATAAACTATTGATGTTCTTTAGTGCTGTCCAATAAGCTGTTCTTAAGTTCCTTGTCGGTCTAGTCTGGTATCATTACGAGAATGAATGTGTTGTGTGCTTCAGCCTCGTTATATTTTCAGGTTCCTCACAGAATCTCATTGCTCATTAAAGTGTAGACTCCTTTATCTAAGAAAAAGTGTTGAGACAAGCCTCGGTTAGAAAAGGCAGGTTACAGGTTGACTATAATGAAATTGTAAAATTGATGAATTTGTAGAAGTGTCCAAAACAGCATTGTATATGCTGTGATTTTTTAACATGCATTTTGCAGCCTTTACCAGTTCTATTCTTTCACTGTCCAGATCTGAAATTGCTTGGAGGGATGCAAAATATGCTCAAATATATGAGTACCTCAGGGAGGAGTATGAAGTTAATCAACGCTTTGGAAGTTTGGATTACAAATTAAAATTTGTAGAGGTATGCATCTGCTTTTATTGTACCTGATGAATATTATGGATTTTGGTTATTACTGAATTTTAAATAGCTATGTGTACGGTTATTGTGGTGATTGTGTTTATAGAGAATTAGGCGTGAAATAGCATATAATACGTGGTGCTCATTGGAGATAGCACAGTTGCATGAATGAGAGGATGCTTGAAATATTTCATTAAATGTAAAGAAATTTAAATAAGCAGACATCTTTACAGAGAGTAGACCGTTGATTGATTTGCAGTATTTTTCAGGACTTTTTCAGGTTTCCTCCAAAATATTGCAGTTGGACTGCAAGTAGTAAATTAATGGTTATTCATCTGGCAATTGCTCAATAATCTCCACAAGCACAGTTTCCACATCTCACTTTTCTGAATTTGTTGTGATAGTTATTGTGATATATTCATCTGGGAGCTGCTCTCTCATCCCATCCCTCCCTTCTTGCAGCACAACATTCATTTTCTTCAAGAAGTTATCCAAAACAGACGATCTGATCTTCTGGAATGGTGCATTATATTCCTGCTGAGCATAGAGAATATAATATCAATTTATGAGATAGTTCAAGGATGAAGTGCAGATACATAGCTGATTTGATATACCCTGGCATACGAGAAAGTTAGGATCGCCAAATGGAAAATTAACAATTCAATCTTTTGTAGAGCAGATCAATTTTTCAATAGATATCTGTAATAAGATGATCTTATTTTTCAGTGGTGGAGAGTTTCCGGTGTCCCTTTTGTAGTGTCACTTTAGCTGATAGAAAATTCAGAAAGGCAACCTTTTCAACTGTTGGCACGGCTATGTATTGACAGTTATGTGGACAGTATGTTTGAACGCTTAGTTTCTCTTTTGAAATCAATATGGAAACATATTCACCTGCAGCGAAGTTCAGCTTCTTATTGTAATGATTGCATCAGGGGGCAATGCTGCTGGTAGAACCTTAAGACTCTGACTGGAGGTAGGTCAGGCATGTATCAACCTCGCCGTCCTGATAATCTTGGGCTGACGCCCCAAAAGCAAATCTCTGCTTCTGGTTATGACGGTGCTGTTCTTTCCGCAACATCAGCACGGGTTTCATTTTTATTTTTGTTGATTGAAACAAAGTGGTGACATTTGCTGTTAGTTGGAAAACTTGCAGCTACAAGAATTGTCACAATTTGCCCGTGGAGGACATTATGTACCACCATGAGGAATTTACATGTGGTGTTTAGACTTTAGATGGCATAAACACCATCCATTATGCCCAGTATCAAATGGAAAATCTTTAGTAAAGGCGGATAAGCAATCGACCATATGATGCAAGTGCGCTCTGCTCAGCTGTATCCATCCAGCACGTGCATCAGGTCGATTTTCCTCCGTAGCAATTTATGGCCAAAGCTCTCGTCAGTGTGATCGTGTACATGTCATCATTCTTGGCTCTCAACGATCCTTATTCCACCAAATGCACTCGTGCAGAAACGCTAATAATGGTAAGTGTAAAATCTCGAACTCATTGCAATCGCGTAGTCAAGTTCCATTATAGAGGCGATTGGATTTCGAATATTACATCCATAGCAAGAGATTTTTCATCCGTTGATTACAGAGCACGAATTATGCTTAAATTCCAAAAAATGACTAAAAATACGAGCATTGACCATGGATGATGATGGTGTTCCACATCCTTGGTTCAAAATTCCTCAACCCTGATAGCCGCCTGTGGTACATCATATGCAATTTTAGGCCTAGACTTCTTGACACCAGCTGTAAACCACACCTTATCAGACTTGTAGCTCTCAACTGCCACACTCGTAACCTTAACCCATACTAGCACTTTTGTCTTCATTCCCTCAATACCTGTCAGCTTTCCCCTCGTAAGTATTGTCTTTACTCGAGGTGCATACCTAATTACAGATGAGTCCTTGAAGCTGACCTCACATGCAGAAGACAAGTACACAATCAGTTTGGCCTTTGATTCATCGAATTCATAGCAAGTTATGTTCTGGGGAAAAAGTCCCGGTGGCAAATTGTATTCTCGGAGGAGATCTGGCAAACTTTTTAGTGGCTTTCCTGCAGAAAAAGTTAACATACAGTTAAGCATCTGGTATAAAAGAGACGACTTCAATAATGAAAGAAACTTTTAAAAATTGATGTCCTTGTTAACCATCCCATATTAATTAATCTCGAGTCAATTGAAGAAATAGAGCCCTTAATTACTTTGAAATAGTTTCAGGATCTCAATTCTGCAAGCAAAATGATAATATCCATTGTAATAATGCATATTAAAGATGAGAAGGAGATTGCAAAACATTCACTAAAGATTGTAATGTATCGAGCAATTTAGTGGAACTGCAAATGTGTAAACACGCATATACTATAAAAACTGTTGTGGGCATCACATGTATCGTTGTTGGCCCAGTATCATGGTTATCTAACTTCTTCGAAAAAGCAACAATCACTCAATGGAGCCAGGGAACATACAAATGATAAAAGATTCTCCTTTCAGAACATTCTCCAGAATTCTGATCTACAAATGACAGCATTGTATCACCTCAAGTGCCTCTCAAAACAGTAATGCAGTTAAATGAACACAAAACCTTGTATCTAATTGAAACGATCCGCAATGAGGTGGATAATGAATATCAAAGACATTGAAATAAAAAACAACAGTGGCATGTTAAACATCATCGGTGCACAAAAACAAACACCGTGCATCATTAGTCATTTCCTCAAGAATACCTGTTGCTTTAGCTACATATAATTCTCTACGTACCTTTCAACTTGTTGAAAACCCATCTTGCCTTCTCTTCAACAGTATTTGAGATAGTCTGCAACCACAAGCAATCCTGAATTTACTCCATATACAAAACAAGTTTCACAGCAAAGCAAAACTACCATACAAGCCAAAAAAGAAAAAAGGGGGACAAAAACTCCGTTTTGCAATACAAGACGCACGAATGAAATCCTAAAACTCGTTTTCTTTTTTCATTGGTTCAAACACAATTATTTCATACAAGAAACTCAATTGGGTCTCCTTCAATTCTTCTCTTTTCCTTTTCTTTTCTTCCAGTCAGTAAACCCCAGAAAAGAAACTTAAAATGTAACCTCTAAGTTTTCGAAACCCTTGGATTCAATACAAAATAAAAGGAAATATCTTGAACACATTACACATTCTTTTTTTTCCCATGATGGCATAATCATTTACTATTTGAAAAACAAACCCATCTCCAAAATGACTCCTGTTTCCATGAAAATCAACAGATCCATTTAAGATTAGCACAATATCACTAAATGGGTACCCTCCAATCAACCCACATTACACCAAAATCACCTAAAACAAAAGGCATACTAGCTCAATAAAAGTACGGTAAAACAAAATCATCATGACACAGACATAAAGTTAAAGGAAAAGGGAATTAGAGTACGTACAGGCATCACTTACATTGATGTCTTCAGTGATGTTGGAGAACTCTTCTTTTGCTTTCTTTGAGATCCATAAGCTTCCTACTTTCAAGCTATTCACTTTTGTTAATGCTTTCTCCATTGCCTCAAACTCTCTCGAGCACCGAGTACAGGCCTTCTCTTTCTCCTCTTCGATCTGTTGCTGAGGCTTGAGAGAGAGAGGGTGCGAAACGACTGAAAACAGCAAAAAGGAAAGGAGTGGGGTTGCTTTTCTGGCTAAAATCTGAACACTGGCTGGCACAAAGGGACAAAAAGTGCAGCTGCACAGCACATTAGAAAAAACAAAAAGCGGCGCTCACGCTTCTCTAGGCACTGAATTTTCAATTTAACCGAGGGTGTTTCTGTAAATTTCAGAAAGGGGTGATGGTAGAATTTGGTGCGATTCCTTTGGATTATTATTTGCCGTCCCCGTTTTTCTTTCTTTCTTTTTTCGTGTCACAGGATCATTCTCTGTTTATCAATTACTATTTTTTTTGGGAAAAAAAAATCCATCCTTTGTTGATTGATTATTATTATTATTATTAAAATGGATAACTGTAACAGCTATGCAAGAGAAAAATAAGATGAAAATTTTATGCAGAAGTTAATGTAAACTTCTGATGATTTCATAGTTTCTAGCGCACAAAGAGTTTTTGCTTTGTGTTTCCTTTCTAATTCTTCTCTGTTTCATGTCATATTCACATTACATTTAAAAAAAAAATTGTTCGTGTGATATTTTCATTTCAATTTCTAACGCTATAAATTAGATCCAAATCCTTCTTAGAAAGTATCAGAAAAATTCCCAGTGTTAAATTTTAGTTTCAATTACAGCCTTTTTCAGGAATTTATAATACTAACAATTTAGGATTTACAAAGACAGACGTATCGTGCAAGCAAATTGTATACAAGTTCATGTCAAATCTTTCTTCCATGGAAGTACTTTTTGCTGTGCTTCTAAAACAAGGCTGATGGTTAAGAAGGAATCATCTGGCCATAAGTATGGTAAAATGCATATAGCAAGGGCCCCCAAGACTCTGAAAGCGACTGCCTACCAAACTGGGAGAGATGAAGTGGAAAGGATAGATCCCCTGGAGCTAACACTGATGAAAAGTCTTTCGATTTCTCTCTCTTTGGGTTGCTTCATGTCCCCGCATTTGTCTATACCAGATAATTAAAGATGCAGTGGAACATGGTGGGCCTGAACCCGCGATTTTTCCAGCTCCTTAGTCGACAATGACAACTATAGCAATGCAGCTGCCTCTCGTGTTGACAGCCCCATCTTGCTGGATCACCAGGCAGACTGCTTCATCGGTGACAGTGTTTGCTGTTTAGTAACAAACGAGGAAAAATTCTATTAATAAAACATACACCATAACATATAACATTTGTCGTTCATAAAATGCTAGGCATTTATAACTATATAAAAGCAGTCTGCAGATTTGTTTTTTATAAAAAAAAAAAACACACACACACATGACTAGGGCATTAGTCCAGCCTTCTCAACAAGTATTCAACCTGAACTTCTTTTGTCAGAGGCATGGTCCAGTTATTGTACAGATTAGCAACTAAAGTTGGCTCCACTTTGTGTAGGGAATCAGCTCCGTCATCCCGCTGGGTGACCCTTACCTATTGACCATAATTTCTTGTTTTCATCTCTACTCGGTTCTTAACAGCTGCTTCCACGGCTTCATATGTGAGCAACGCCATGAGTTGAGCTCGATCCTGCAAGAACCACGGCCCAAAGGATGACAGGAAAGGATGACAATGTGACTAAAGGAAAAAGAAAAAGAAAAAAGGAGACAAGTATCGAAGCAGTTTAACCCGCACTTTGATAGCAGCCTCGTAATCAAAAGGGGATTCCCAAACCTTAACCCCTGCAGCAAATTTTCCGCAGTGGATTCTTCGTGACAGAGCCTGCAATAAGAGTCCAATAGTAGAAACAAAGACAGGATTTTAGATTGAACTCTCTTGCAGAAGTCGTCCATTTTAATTTACCAGTAAATTACGCAGCACAAAAGTGGCAGTGCAAATACTAGCATGTTACTTGGCTCAGGTATCAGAAAGGTTTAGGAAACCATAGTAAAGTTTCATTATGGCGTACCATGCCAATCCTCAGATCAGAGGCAAGACTCGACACTTCATGGATTCCGCAAGAAATTCTCATTCTCAAAAAGGAAAACGAAATCTTCTTAATCATCAATGAAATTTAATTCCTCTGTATGAAAGAAAATAAAAGAAAAGCGCGGTAAATCTCTTGAGCATTCATAGGGGTCCGCTTGGCTTATTCAAGGTAGAGAAGAGGTCGATTTTCAACCTCCACGAAAGTACAGAGTCCTTGTGGAGACGTCTTGAAACCATTGACTGCCATCAAAATGGCACTTGCTTCATGGTGTATAAATAAACTGGGACCTACTTGCAATAAAGTAAAATGATCGGTTCAATGGCATACCTGCAAGCAAACCATGTCACAAACCATGGAAGAACCACAGTCGCCATCATCCCCAGCTTTCACCAGCCCTGGAAGATGATCCCTGAAGTACATGTTCCAACTTCCAAACCTTTTTGTTTATATTGGTTGAACCAGCACAAGGATGCAGAACCTCGTATCGCATCAGTAAAGAGACCAAATCCGTCAGCAGAGAAGACACTCAGCACAAAACTCGACTATTTTAGAAAGAATCACTGCTCATTTATTCAACTGAACTGAAGTAGAAGGCATGAGCAAGTGTCACTTGAGATATGCAGTGTTTGGTGATTGTGTCACGGAAAACACACATTGTAGATCAAGACCTTACCTCCTAAAAGAAAGTTGTGAGAAAGAGATGAGTTGCTGATCAAACATCAGTATGGTGCAAGTTTATTAATCATGTCAAAATCCCAAACCATAATTCACATTTTAGCAGAGCATATTGCAAGGTATATGATAAAATTTTTTTATTACATTACCATGTTTAGTGACCAGCAAATATTGAACAAACCTACTATTTGAACTCAATTGACTACGCAGAAATTAGTACAGAGTGCAAAAAGGTTCCTTTGGCAGCAAGATTAAATTGTACTTGTCATTTTATTCGAAATGCCTTACCTCTTAATGCTTTTAAGTTTTAACAGCCTATCCCAATTCTAGTTTATTAAAAATGATGTCGAAACCACACGGAGCGCGGCGCCGCATTTGGTTGAATTTGTATCAAACAACAAACATGCTTCCCGAGAACACGAATCACGAAGCAATTAGATTCGGTGCCCATAATGCCAAATATTGTAGCTATCCAGAGAGATGGGGTTTTGAGGATAAATTTGTTGATGATGGCCAAACTTATCAAATCAAAGCAAGCATAATCATAGAAATTTATTCACTCTGAGATTGTAGAATGCTCAGCATAATTCACTAGCTTGAATTAGGCCCGTCACAATGTATGAAGATAGAATATTTCTCACCATTGGTTACTGCAAAGAAGGCAGCATTGGGTCAGGTAAAGTTTCTGAAAAGAATGGGTTCGCATCTGGACTTTTACATCGCCCCACATAATTTAAGAGGAGAGAACTTAAAATTTACGAAATCATGATTTTTGTTAGAGTGTTTGCCTTTTTTCTCTCTTGAAAGCGTACCTGAGGATGGAGCCTTTCGGTTTCTTTTACAATGAACTCGACTAAAGAACCATGGAAACCGTCCATGCATAGAAAATCATGGTTGTATAAGATTGCGTTGTAAGCATACTGTGCTCTGAGCAAAAGGTTGAAAAGTATACCGTCTTCTTGCAAAATTAAAGAATTCCTTATCACATAAAGAGTCAAGGTCTGTCTGCTATCCACCCTTGTTTGAGCATAGTTACATGGAAAGGGAGAAATAATGTCAGATATTGCTGTTTAAACAAGAGTATAAAATCACCCATGCCAGCAAAAAGCTCCCCCATACAGAAGGAATTATAGCTAGTTAAATATGATAATTGGTTAGTCCTGACTCTCACAAATTTATCATGTTAAACTCCAAGGTATGTACTTTCATGCAACTAATCAATGCCTTGGTGGTTTTACACAGTCGTACCTGAGCTTCCAGAGAAGTTAAAAAGGGAATAACCACAAAGTCTATCCCAATGAATATCAGGAGTTCCATCTCTTCATATGTCAGACCCTCACGTATCACCGCATTGAATGTGCACAACAAGGGTATAGCGAAGTGCTCCATTAACAAGATTTTACGGTCACAATTAAGGTAATACAGAGAAGAGAAAAGATACATTTTTCTGGAAATGTTCCTAACTTTCTTAAGCTAATTAAGTCATGAATAGATGGGAAACTCTGCTAGAAATCCCTCCAAGTAGTTACAGTGAAATTGATATGAAACAATGACGGTCTGAACATGCATGTTTTCTTAGTACTAAATGAATAAATGGACAATGTGTTTCAGACAGCCATAACAAATAAATGGGTTCAAATACAAAATGTCTATTCAAATGACCTACTCGTATGGAGTATGAAGACATGAGATGAAAGACAAGCATGTATAATTGACAATGAGTGAACATAAAGCATTTATGTGCTTGGTACCTTGTGTGAAAAGATGAAGAGTTTTGAAAAGGACGATGCTCAGAAGCTCCAGATTTTGACTGCAGAAATTTGAGGGAGTTTTGATGATGGCGGGCCAAATTATATGAATAAGGTGGTACGATCTTGGAGTCTAGAGGCTTGAAGTACCTGAAAAAGTAACATTCAGTAGCTTTGACTCCGTTCCGGTCCACGAATTACTGCCTTCTGAAGTCCAGTCTTTAGATCCATCTCGTCTCACATGATCGCAGGCTTAGACTGGCATATCGGACCTTGGACTTGGACAGTCTAGCCCGTAACTAAGTCTGCATCGAGCCCACACCAATTTTTGCTACAAGGTCCATAAAAAAACACACTAGTGATGCTATAAAATAAAGGAGTCGTCCCGTAACCAAATTAAGAAAGGAATCTTTCTCACATCTCAGTTTTTTAGTGGATCGACCTGCAATTGGCTTGTCTTAGCGATAATCGAACCTATTTATTATATGGTGAAAAGAAAATGTCCCGACCATTATATGAAAGGTTGTGTCACACGCACATATTTCTTTAAAAGTGATCAACAATAATTAAACTTAACTTCAACATTGTATATCAGTAGATTAGAGACAGAAGTCGATGTCATCATATAATAGTCGCGGGAGATTGAAAAGCATTAAGGAAGAGAGGGGAGAAGGACGAGGATTTCTTGAAGAATAATGGAATAATGATGTATATACAAAATCATTGAAAACATCAACATTCATTAGATGAAAAAAAAAAAAAAAAAACAGCATCAAAATGCCTGCTAGCTAGCTAGCTAGCCTTCTTTGTCCATGAATCTTTGAGCTTTCACAAAAGCCTCCTTTAAGTATGCCCGAAACCTAACGATATCAAGCTTGACATTTTGGGTCTTCATATATACCATGGCCTTTGTGTAATTTCCGTTGACAAAAGCTGAAGGGTTCTTAAGCACCAAATCATTGACCCGATACTTTTCTGCCAAGCTACTCTCGTTAACCTCAATCTTATATTTCATATACTCTAATCCCAAAACTGTAGCAGGCTTCTCGTAGAATGTCTTAGCCGGCCAATCTGTTCCGATCGGCACTATTTCACCCACCACCGTTCCTACTCTTAGAAACAATAAATGTGTCATCGCAGCACCATGTACTGCTAGCATTGCATGACTTCCATGGAGTAGCCTGTATGTTTCCCTCACCGAAGCATTTCGCTTTGGCTCGAACACTATTGCTTTAAATCCCACTTCCTTGATTGCCTTGAGAACTTCTTTCAAGTTCAAGATCTCACGACCGACACCATTTTTTCTATTCACCAGAACAAGCTGGGGCCTGGCACCCTTTGATTTACCAGATGTCGAAAGATAATTACCTCGGGGGCCATACGTATTTTGTAGGAGTGCATGGAAATCAAGGAGTGTTTTATTCCGGGGTAGCAATGTGGGGTCCACAACTAAGGGACCGTGTGTCATTAGCCCTACGATTGCTGACGGGAAGCAGTGTGTCCTGGTCTGATTGTCCATGTTGACGATGGGGTGCCTGGTGAATCGATGCAGTAGATCAGCGTATTTTTTGGCCCACCAATCACTCCAATTGGTGACCACTAGGATGACATCTTGATCAAGAGTGAGAGAACTAATGGTGATGTAGAGAGCCAGCAGACCATCATTGAACTGATGGTAGAAGTTTCCTGTGTACCCGCCCGTGCTGAATACTATGGCTGGACTAGAATGCCTGATTCCGCAGGAGGATTTTGGTGGACCTGAGGTGAGTGTTAGTTCGTTGACTTTAGCCTTGGCATTTTTATCCGTCTTCCGAGGGTAAGGATGGAATTTCACTGTGGAGTCTAGTGGGGTCGAGTTAGTGGCACCGATTGCGAAGAACGTTGATGTGATTGGATCCAAGAGCGTTGGACCGTTGATAAACCACATATCATAGTATCTGTGAGAACAGTCGCAGGTGATTGTGTTCTCGACCCCTGAACGAGAAGGTGAAAGTGCTTGCTTGTCTTCCCGTGCCGTGTTTGTAATACCTATAACTGTAAAACACAAAGCATGTCTATTTTGAATGCAGGCAAACATTTGTGCAGATCACTTTTCTATTCTTTCCTCAGCATTTTCTTTTTCTTATACTATGCTATTTATTACGAACCTATTTGTAATTATAATTATAAACAGAGTATTACTTTTGTCCAATACTTGTATTGATTTAATTTCTCTTTGTAATATGACATAGTGATTTGGAAAAACAAGTAATAGCTTTAGTTCAAGAATCACTATTTTGATTTAGGAGATGTTTAAAATGTTGTAATAGCTTTTTTTTAAATAATGTAATTTTTAATAGAAAATATATTAAAATAAATTTTTTTATTTTTTCAAATGATAGTTGACGTCAACACAATAAAGAGATTTAAAAACATAAAAAAATAAATTTAAATTTTAAAAAATATAGTTTTAATTGTGTTCCTAAACAACCATTTAGCTTCAGAAGAAAGATTGAATTGAATTACCTAAAGAAACGCCATAAAGAAACAGTCCGTGAATTAAATTTGGATCGAAGTCCAACGGAACATCATTATTGGATACTTGATTTAATATTTTCTTAGAGTGGATCTGTGTTTTTTAGCTTTTTTATGAATCAATGATCTATTGTATTTATATTTATATGTGATTTGTTAATAATAATTAATTTAACAGAGCAAGTCCATCCGATAATTCCCCTTACAAAAATTGTTGCAATTTTATTTTGTCTATTTTCACGATCGTACACGGGACTTGAAAGCTAGCTAACAACCATGTGAAGTCTTCACAGGTGATACAGAGCTATACAAGATCAAAACAAGAAATAGCTGCACCAACACACATGATCCATGTTTTTATATGAAAACCAGACAAGAATTAACGAAAAACGAGAAAATGGTTCCAGGCTAGCTAGGTGATAAGGAATTGCAGAAGGTCAACTCTATCAGACAACCAATGAAACGTGGTATTTTGATATATGAGTTTGTAATTGAGAAGAATATCATGGCAATCACAACTTAGTTAATCCTGATCATCGATGGAAGGATTACGTAACCCATACCTGGTTTACTCCTGGCTATCGCAGAAGCCACGTTTGATCCAGAAAGCAACGAGAGGTTTATCTGGGAAGTGAAGAAGAACACCATAAACACGAACACGAAGGACACAATTGCAGTTGTAGGAACTCCCTTCTTCAACATGGTTTTGTTGCGTGGCTGGAGTTCTGCCTGTAAGAAGACGGTGTTTTATGCGAGAGGGAGATACCTCGTCAAGAAGACGATCGGCTGCTAATGCTACCATATAATTAAAATAATGTATGGTCTGACCAAAATGGAGGCCATGATAAGACGTGGAAATAATTTGGGCTCAAGTAACAGGAAATTAGTAATATGACAGCGATTTGTACTCATTGAGCTACTTGGGAAACCACCTACCAAGAGAATTTCTTATTTAATTGGCCATCGATGCTCAAATGCTGATTGTATATTGATCCTCGGAGCCACCCCTCGATGTCTCGCGTTAAATTATTCTTCAAGGGAATAAAGAAACAAGTAATTGAGAGATATGGACGAGAAACAAATTAGTAGCTGTGGACAGCCGCGTCACAAAACGAGTGCACAGCTAAACAGAAGCCTGGACAAACAAATAACGACCATGAAATTCCACGCCCTGTATCCTCTTCAATGTTTAACGGAAAACGCTCTACACTGACCGGGATCATATGCTGATAATCTCGGTGACTGGCCGGTTGCAAGAAGCCGAATCACTGTTCTTCGTTGGTTTCGAGGAATAGTACCGGGAATTGGAAGGGACATGTGGATACGATAGTCCCTAGGTTGTCCTCGTGATTATTCGTTCGAGTTGTGCCATTGCTACCAAGCGAAAACAAGTTCATGTCTCGTACCAAAAAAATTCATTTCGTGTTTACGTGGAGAATATTATTATATTTCTGAAATTTGGTATAATTTATAGGTGGTTGGATTTAGAAATCCAACTACTTGAAGCTTAAATTGGACTAGTTTGAAATTAATTAAATTAAATAATTAATATAATGACTCAAAATTTAATTAAATCAATTCTATAATATATAAAAATAAAATAAGATGATACAGTTAATCATTAAAAAAAATAATTAATTTAATGACTCAAAATCTTCTTAGGTATGATAAGCATGGATATCATCACTTTTAATAAATGATAAATGACAAAAGGTGCTCATGTCAACATTAAATAAACTTGGAAAATGGAGTGTTGCTTGAAGTTGATGCAGCGGGATCACCTCTCACTAAAAAATAATTAAGCCAGAAAAACTTAACTACCTTCATTATTATTATTATTATTACTATTATTACTAAATAAAAACTTTGGAACGAAAAATGTTCAGAAGGTGTCCCAAATCTTTCTTGGTGAAATAAATGCTACCTAGGAACGAGCGACTCTACCTAGTTGCTAACTTTTGTGCAGTTTTGGGCTATGTGGCCACAATTCGGTATCATATTTCCGAAGACTCTTTTAAAAAAAAATTCTCCTGAAAAATTATTTGATGATAGTGACGCCAGGTGGATTGCGTGTGCAAAATGTATAGATTTTATCGACCGTCATTAATAATACTTTGACCAAGTTATTTGATCTATGATCTCTAAGTTATTATAGAGACCCAAGATCAAAACAAGAAAAAAAATATTATTCAACTTTTCATCAATTAAGACATCACTCGAAGACTTAATTGAGAATAGACTAATTTGATGTTTAACCTAATATTCTTAAATGGTTGCGATTCGAAACCATACTTTTTGTCGTTTTTTGCATATCATTTATCGGGTTTGTAAAATGAATTATCTTACTGTTATATTCATCTATTCTCTCTTTTTTTTTCATAAGAAAGGAAATGAAAGTTTGGTTCATGTTGTGAGGAATTTTTATATATATATACATGCTCACTGCGCGGGTTAACCAAATCAATGATGCCTCCTCCAAAAGCTGTAACAATTTTTTTCACTGTCCGGACAAGGAGGCTATCACGTGGTGGCACAGATGTAACCTATATTTTTATGTTTTAAAAGTATTTTTAATAAAATTTAATTTTATTTAATTTTATTTTTTATTTGTTTTAAATTAATATTTTTTTAATATTTTTATATCATCTTGATATATTAATATCAAGAATAATTTTTAAAAAATAAAAAAAAAATTATTTTAATGTATTTTCAAGTAAAAAACAATTTGAAAAACAATCGTAACCACACTTTTAAATATCTTTTAAATCTAGGTGGGATTAATGTATTTAAAACCCTGCAATTAACTGTCAACTTTTAAAATAAAATTATTAAAATAATATTATTTTGATATTTTAAAAAAAATATTAGGATAGATCCTTCTAATATGAGATCCGAAACTTGCCTTAAATCATGTTTATAACTATAAACAAGAGAAATGATCACATTCTCGAGAGCCGTTGTCGAACACCAGCAATAGCAACGTCTAAGATTAGAAAGGAGAAGAGAAAACAAAAACTAAAGGGTTTTTTTTAGAGAGTAACTAACAGTATTAGTTATTATTGAAATCTATCCTTAAAAAATAGATAAATACAGAAATCAGAGATAAGTTTTAGGATGAGACATTATCATTTTTTACAGATCCGTGTTTTATTTTATTTTTCCTTCGTATATTATTTTTTTATAAAAATAAATATGAAAAACAACTAATAAAATATCGAAATAAGTTTTGTTTTACTTTCAAAGCCATTGCTACAAAGGTTAAATAAATGAGATCGCTGGCAGCTGATTTGAAACCCAAGGGTTGTAGATTGAGTGGGCCCTACCGCGCAATATATTTTTCCAGTTCAGTTACAATGGCTTTACGCTTCTCCAACCCCCGCAGTTAGAATAAAAATAAAAATAAAAAATTGACAGGACAGGTAGCAGGTGGCGAGTAATTGTCAAAGGGCAGCCGGTTTCTCAACTGAGAACATCTCCGGCTGATGTCAAAATGATAACCACACCGCATCCAACTCTATTATTGACAAGTGCCAACCTGTCAGAACATGCCAGGGCACCGTTGTCATTGCCACTACCTACCCCGGGCACTCATTGTAAAACACTGCTACGTTTTTTTCTATTTAGATTATAGATTCATTCCGTGGTCTCCGTCGCATTGGAAAGCTGCTTTCCCAGTCAACTGATTCTTTTTAAACAGCCAATCAGGGTAATTCAAACTATAAGAGTTGTTTCTGAAAAGTAAATTTTTATATTAAAATATTTTTTATTTTTTTAATATTAATATATCAAAATTATTAATAAACATTAAAAAAATAAATTGATTTGATTTTTTAAAAATTAACTTGTAATAAACAAAGAGCTCATAGTGGGCCATTACTCTGGCATATCAACAATGACAGCTTTGTGTCGATTTTTTCTTAATATTCTCTTCACAATTTCTCTTGGCGAGTGAACTAATTTGTACAAGCAGCAGAACTACAGAGCTAAGAGCATTACTGATGTATATTTTTTTTAATAAAAAAAAACAGAGAGCATTACTGGAATAAATAAAACGCTGAATAAAATTTACATCTTTATTAATTTTAAATTTTATAAAATTAATCAAGATAAAAATATACTGGAGCAGACTTCACCGATTCCTTCGAATGAAGGAAAGTTTGGATCTCCATCGAGGCATGTTTAATTAATAAATAATAAATGGATGGGAAATTATACTCATCGGTTGCCCTTACGCCACGTGTGTGAAAATCTGGACATGTTAGAATTAGAGTTCGTACATTCTGTGTGGAATGATATGACTGTTTTTTTCTGCGTTTTGGTTGCAAAAATTAATAAATAATAAAATAAAATAAATACTTGTTGGGAAGAGACTCCACGGTTGTTAAGCTTCAGCCATCTGTGCGTGTATTTTACTCAAATGCCTGCTGTAGTTGTGGTAAAAGAGAGAAGTGATCGATTAACATAAATAATTAAGATAATTTTTTTTTTAAGTGCAATGAAATATAATTATTTAAATAATCATTGTTATATCATATGATTTTAAATTAGTAATTTAACATTGTAAAACACCTTTTATACAAAAAGATGGTAGGATTATACAACATTATATTTAATTTCAAGTACTGTGAAGGATTTAAAGTAATAAAAGAAGGGAGAAGGAAAGGAAAGACATGGAATATTGTTCGATGATAAATAAAGAAAAGGGCATGTCTTGTGTTATTTATTGTTCGGAATCTATCTGTTTTGGAGTTTTTGAGTAAGGACCCACACGGACAGAAACCACTGCCGTTTTGTTTTCTGGTGCAGCGGCCATAAATGGCTACCCTTGATGCCAAACAGGATCGAGCTCGAGTACCAGCAGTCTAGCCAAATTAATAAATGTAGCCTTCATACGTCCTTCAAGTGCAGGATCTTGAAGATACAGAGGTTTCATTTTTATATTCACGGAATATGAAAGGAAATACCAGAAATATCTGGCTGACGTATTCACGGATCGGAATTTTTTAATAATAATATTTTTTTACTTGTTATGTTATGATTTTAAAACGGAAGAATGTTATGAAAAATATAAAGATAATTACTTTTAAAACCATGTTTTGATTTTTGGAAAATTTATAATAACATAATAATTTTTTTTTATTAATATAGGTATTTGGATCAACTTGAACGTATCTTTACTAATCTTACGAGTTTTAAAGTTAACGATCATATAAATCTTTAATAACTTTGAGATTTGTAAAATTTAAATTAATAATTTTAAAAAAATAAAAATAAAATTTAACAAATTAAAATATACCTTCAGGATTAACATAAACGATACTTGGAATGTTGGGTGTAATGTAAAGTGAGTTTAAAGATTTTTGGACACTTTATCCTTGAAACTTCATTCATCTCTCTCTCTCTCTTGTCTTCTTTCATCACTTTTGCGTCGCTTTTCAACATGAGAATATACCTGAGTCTTGCATCCATAGGTTTTGTTTGCGAACTTGTTTGACTTTAGCAGTGTGCTTTTTCTGGTTACTGTGGTTGAGTGGTACGAGATTCTCTGTTTTGAAGTTGATGCAATATTTGATCACGCGCCTCTTTTAAATGGTGAGGATGTCGCCCACGTGTTGGCTCATGATGAACAAGTAACCATAAAAAAAAATATTCTCAAAGATAAAAAGGCATTTTAAAATCTTATAAGAAGTGAAAAATCAAGCAAGATCTTGGTCGATAGCTATAATTTTTTTCTATCCCATAGTAAATAATTAATTTTATTATTTTAAGGTTTTTGAAAAGATAAAATAACCAAGATCAATGCTCGTAAATTTGAAAAAAACTAACATATCTTTTATGGATTAAAGCATCTGGATTCTATGAGCTCTGCTTGTATATGAACCGAACATCCCTTTCCCGGTTAGGCATGCGAATCATCCTTTCCCAATGGACCTTTCAATTGAAATTTACATCCCTGCCCTCCAAAAAAATATACAATAAAGAAAAGAAACGAATAAAACGTTTAAATGAGCAGACATGACCATTCAGCTCCTTATTGTCATGTCTAAAAGCATGGGGGAAATAGTTTGACTCCGACACAACAGATGATGGCCATTGAACCACGACTAGCTGCATTCAAAACCACTTTGCAGCGCGTGAGGTCGCTCGCACGGTATATAAGCTCCCGAATTTACCTCAAAGAGATAAATGTGGTAAATGTCGAGGTGGAGGGGCTCAGTTTTTGGTGACTTTCTCGAAAAAGGCGGGGGAAAGCGAGATGCTATCTAGCTCCGCACATTCCGATGCTCATCTGGAGGGCCCGGCGCACGAGAGGTGTCGTTCCGTCGGGAAAATGAAACATAAATACGAGGGTTGGTCATTTTGTGTTTCGAATCCCTGTATTCTTGGATGAAGATTGGCACAGGAATTCGAGAGGCAGAGGGCTTTTCCGGGTGCCTTAAAGCACCAGAGTGGATCAAATTTTCGCTTTAAGCGCCTTTTGTGCGAGTGTGACCCTTTGAAAGATACATGTACGGGCAATCAACGAGATTTTAGGCCCTTCTCTTTGACGCAAAGGTTAGCTGTGAAATTTTATAGATCCGCTGGATTGAATTACGAAATACCCTTTCATTTCCAACTATTATACTATACTTCCATACTTTAAAATACATGAAAAAACATTATGCAGATAATTTGAATATAAATTTATTTCACCGTGAACCATTAAAAATATAAAGTGTTTATATTATAGATAATATTATATTACTATGGACATGTTATCTTTTTTATTTTTAATTAAAAAATATTGATAGGTCCGGCTTGTAGCCTGATCCAATACTATGAGGTATGGCTCGGTCACTAAATATTTTTTAACTTTTTTTTATTTTTTAGATTTTTTTTATTTAATTATATTTATACATTAAAGAGAAGATAAATTAATGACACTTTTTATATATTGTATAAAAATTAGGTGATAGTAATTTTTTTTTTCATTTGAGGATGTGTTAAGTTTTTTTATTAAAACATGTTTGTTTTGTGTTTTAAAAATACTTTAAAAAACCAATATTTTTTTATGTTTTTATATTATTTTGATGTGATGACATAAAAAAAATTTAAAAATAAAAAATATCATTTCAATATATTTTTTAAAAAATAGATTTTTTAATTATGCAATAATATAATAGCTAGTATATTGGTCTGAGTTTCACAACAAGTCAATAATAATTTTTTTTTTTCAAATGTAAAAATACATGAACTGGGTTAAAAGTACGGAAAGTATTTGAACAATCATCATCTTCAAATAAAGCATTTTCTATAGTAACATAATAAACAGTGCATCACGGAACAACGCCTAATACACCGGCAAATAATTTATTTCCCTTTAATTTTTTTCTTTTTAAGATACTTTCTATTTTTTTCTTCTCCTCTTTTTATTTTTTTTTATATTATAAAAAGAAAATAAATTGATGTGACTCTTTTTATATTGTAGAAAAGTTAGGTGATGATAATGTTTTTTCATTTCATGTTGGTTTGAATTTCCTAGTTAAAACATGTTTGTTTTTTTCACTTTAAAAATGCTTTTTAAAAAAAATTATTTTATTTATTTATTTTAAATTAATAATTTTTGATATTTTTATACTGTATTAATGTAATATTAGACCCAAAACTACTATATCTAGGTTCACAACAGCTAGACCTTGCCAAAACCAAAACATTTAAAATCGTACTCTATTTTATTTTTATATTTAAAAAAAAGATGTTATTAACCCACGCACCAATATAATATGCTAGTATCATTGATGGTTTGTCCCTTGAATTTTGCCCACTGCTACTGTATGCCTTTAGACCTTCGGAAAGCGAGTAAGAATGAGAGAGAGAGAGAGAGAGAGAGAGAGAGAGAGAGGAGAGAGAGGAGAGAGAGGTTTTTATCATACAGATGCAGGACTAGGAGCCTAAAAAAAGAAGAATTACGAAGAAGACACCGGGAATAGCAACCCAAATAGCACCATGATGTAAAGGATCAGCAACTCCTGCAGGCGAGAAATCAAGAAAGGTCCCGATCAAGCAACCAATCCCCATACCCATACAATTCTTTAACATTATGTTCGGAACTTTTCAAATCCAAGCATGACAGAGTTCCCCCTTCCACATTACGTCACTCATCAGGAAAATCAATCAAATGGGTTTTTAATCCATCGATCTAACTATCCAACCAAAATCCAGGACACCTCCCGTGGCCAATAACCATCGAACACCCTTCAGAACGTGATGCCAGATATTGCAGGCCAATTTCCACAAATGTAAAGCATTGCTTCTGCAATTCAAATAAGAATTACACTCATAACCAAACCAATAATTGCCACTGGGAAATTGAACCCAGAGATTCTTTTAACTTTTCAAGAACTGATTGGCACAGAGCTAACCACCTGCAAAAGATAGATTTTCCACTTTCCATCTAGTTGTCCTGCTCTGAACTTCATCAACTTGATGCTGGTAGGTTTTCTTAGTGATTCGAGGATTAAAAAAAGAGTCACAGGAAACGGATTAGATCATAGCATCCAAAACATCCACATTAACGAGTAGTTGCAGCACCGAAGAAGTTCGTTACGTTTTTATCAACTTATAGGCCGACACTGTTAATAGATTCTGGGAAAGCAGTCTTAGAAATCAAAGCAATAAAAGTTATCATTCACTCCCTTTACAGTCTCTGTTTCTTGAAATGTGTTTTTAACAAATTGAACAACGAACCACTCACAAAATCCCATTAAGATTGGAAAAAACACGCCCAGATCTGGACGTGTCAAATAAGGTCAAGTGAATTCCCTCTCTATTCACCAAGCAATAAAACGAATCAAACTCGGTAGAACAGAGCAGGGAGACAACCAGTAATGAGAAGCACACCAATTGGCACATGTAACGTCATCAAAACTCCCAATCACGGATAGGATGGCCGATGTGATTTCCAATCTTAAAAAGGATTGGTGTATCGTAATACTCCATGAATAGGTTTGGAGTTCTCACCCGTACTCTGCTCAGTCTTTTCCACCTCCGGGTCTAAATTCGACCTCCATTATTGGACAATCAGGATGAGTTCGACCACCATCTATGGACCACCAGATAAGATGATATTGAATTTGGCAAGGTATTAGCCATTTCCCAAATCAGCCATGATAAATCCTTCCGTCAATTCCAGTTGTCTACTGAAGACTTGTAGCCTATCTTTATGCCCGGAGCTTTAACAATTAGGGTTTCTTCCTCGAGGCTTGCGCAGCCGTATTTTATCTGATAGCCTAGTTGCGGGACAATCCTCTTCCTCTGCGTCCGACTCGTCCTCAAAAATCACATCCTCATCGTCTCCATGCACGTTTTTTATTGGAATTTCGTCATACGGGAGAATCCTTGTAAAAAGCTTCAACCCGTTCGGTTCCTCTAATTCATGCCATCAAAATCTCTGTCTTGTCATGGTGTCCCGTTCGTTAGTAGTGATGTCCTTGGTGATTTTAACTTTTGTGTTACTTCGAATAGCCAAGTAAGCCTTTTCTGCAGACCTGTCAAAAAAATTCATCAATGATATCGCTAGCTTGATTTTCAAAACTAGAAAAAAAAAATGCTATATTTTTTAAAAAAGAGAGCGAAAGTTGAAGGGATGAGAATAGAGTGAAGAATAATGTTGCTATAATAATAATGGTAAGCATGATTATGAAATTATGGTAACACTAGATTAATAGTTATGATTGTATAGCATAGGTAGTTTTGGTAACATAATATCATTCACATAAATATAAAATTTTTAATTATTTTTAGATTATACACAAGAAAATAAAAATAAACGCAATGGTTCAATCAAGCATGTTTTTGCTTGAATTTTTTTTTTCATTAATATGAAACGACACCTTACATTACACCAATGTATTTAATGCAGTAATTTATGAGATAATTTAAGTTTTCTATGCAACACTCTGTATCGCCTCTGATTTTCTTCATGATTGTTTGAATGACCAAGCGTTAATCCACGTGTCCCGTGATTTCTTATGTATTACTTCCGGGAAAACAACCCATTTAATAGCAATTTGATTACATGGATCTACAAGAAAATTGCATGGTTTAATAATTCAAAAAATTCGGTAGATTCAATTATATGATAGTAGCGGAGAGACTAAGGATTTCTACTGCATTTTTCACATCGAAGATGCGTAAAGCCAATGCATGGAGTGAGTTTACCTACACAGAGATTACTCGATTAGCATTGTTTCCGGTGCTCCTCTGTTCTTTTTTTTATTATTAATATAAATATTCGAGCTTGTATTTTTATTAACTTTATTGTCTTTAAAATTAATAACTATATAAATCTTTAAAAACCATCGTATTAGTAACTATAAAATTCAAACTTAAAATTATTAAAAAAAATAAATCTTTTAATTTTAAATTTATATTATTGAGCCATCAGTTGAGTGCTCCTCAACTTTTACTTTCCTAAGAAAGGGTGATTTTTCATCTACAAATTATTGACTTTTAAAAAACAAAAACTTCAGTAAATTTGAATCGCTGTAGAACAGCCAGCGCCCATGAATCTACGATGCTATCTATGAAAACAAGTGAGTGGCAACGGAACAAAAACTTCTACTCACAAATCCTTTAAACCTGCAATGTTGATTAAATAATATAACGGTTTAAATCATTTATAGAGGAATTAATGGCACAATATTAACATTGATGAATGGTAAAATATCATTTTTCACTGAAGTTCCTCCTCCAGCAATAATTCATGCCGCCATTTCCAAAAAAAAAAAATCATATTCTTATAAAGTCTGTGTTTTAAAAATATTTTTTAAAAAATCTAAATTTGTTTTTTTTATTTTATTTTTTTGATATTTTTAAATCGTTTTGATGTCCTGGTATCAAAAATAGTTTTTAAAAAATAAAAATTATTATTTTAATATATTTTATAAACAAAAAATAAAAAAAACTGTTATTGTCAAATAATCATCTCAACCTAATAATTTAAGCTGTTAGATGAGATTTCAAAATATGATTTATATTATTTTTTAACGCATTCCCTCAATTAAAAGTCATTTGAGCTTGAAACTTGCAAATGCCAATATTATTTTGTACTTTATTTTTTTATAAAATAAATAAAAATGATGAGATTTGAACTCGTGATTGTTTGATTATCAAAACTCTAATATAATATTAAAAAACAATCTCATTCTATTAATTTAAATCGTCAAATAAAATTTCAATTTATCCATCAACAATCATTACACTTTTAAAATTATGCAAACTATTAAAAAAAAAAAAAAAAAAGTTAGGCACCTACAACTGTAAACAACCATATGCCTTTCTTGCTACAGCCATATCATGCCCGATTGTTTTTTTCTCTCGACACGGAACACTTGAAAAATACGCCACGTGTATGCTATGTTATTTCATGTGATCGTATTTAAAAAATTCGATACTCGGGTTGTTATATCGACCCCAGGCAGAAAGTTGAACCTGGCTAGTTGGCTTGTTTTGTCTGGGGGTGTTTACCACGGATTTTTTTTTTTGTTTTTAGTTGATTTTTGAAAAGTATTTTTAACTTAAAATAATATTAAATTGATATTTTTTAGTGTTTTTTTGATAATTTTAATATGTTAATATAAAAATAAAAAATATTATCTCATATACTTTTCAACAAAGAATTATTTTAAAAAATATTCAATATTTTCAAACCGACAAGTTTATTTTCTTAAGAAAAATCATATTGGGACATGAGGCTATAAGAAGAGGGAAATCTCACAGGTAAATAGGTATGTTGTCTGAGATAGTTTTAGCACTGTAATAAATCTTACTTTCGGCTTAACAGGACATCTTGATTTGATGCAGAGCTAGGATGCTGTATATAGCTGGACCCCACACTAGTCCTTTCATTTAAGCCAATGGGAATGCGGGAAATAAAATCATGGTAACGTGACCATAAATCAAACCATCACAAAACATCCAATCTAAAAGTCAATTAACTCTAATGGGACACGGGTCATCGCGATCCATTAGGTGGGCCCCACAGCATTTAGTCAGCCAAATCTTTCCCCTGGTTTGGAGCTTACAGAGAGCTTCACATATTTTTTCTATGACAGTGACAATAGAAGTGTACGAGCAAGGGACCACTTTAATGACGTCAGATGTTCAGATTATGAATATAAAAATAATATCCCGTACAGGGATGTTGTGTTTTGAATGGGGTGATTGGGAAAGCTTTGGATTTTTTTTTAAATATTTTTAATTTTAAAATATATTTTTTAATTTTTAAAAAAATATTTTTGATATTAATATATTAAAATAATTTTAAAATATATATAAAAAAATTAATTTGAAGCAAAAAAAATTCTAGATTTTTTTAAAAATATTTTTCAAAATATATAAAGAAACATGCTATGAATTTATTTACAGTTGTTTTTTTGCTTGAAAACACATTAAAATAATATTTTTATTTTAAAAAAATTATTCAATATCATAATATTAAAATAATTTAAAACTAATAAAAAGTATTTATTTAAAAAAAATAATTCTTTTTTAAAATATATTTGAAACACGCAAATGAATGGAAAATACTTGACTGGCGACCACCCCCTACCGTACCGCGGGATATCCGTAGCTAGTAGATCCCCAAATGCGTGAACAAATTCCTGTCCAGTAATACTAATACTAATACCAGGTGAGGAGGAATTTTAGCCAAATATTTCAAATAGGTGATCCAAATCTCCACCACACATTATAGCCTGTGATCTTTCAAACAGACATGAACCTATGGGACCAACCCTCATTAATATTTCCCAGAGTTCTTAGAAACATTTTCTGACTAACAACGCCCATGATAATGTGGCCATATTCAATGTCAGACCCAAATAAGCAATGGAATGTCACGGCAACCAATTCTTGGGCAATACTATTTTTATATCCATGTAATGTCGGGTTTCTCATATTTAATTTCTGTCAGTGAATCCGCCTCGTGGTGGTGGTTGCGGTCCGGTTTATCGTTCTTGACGATGCAGGGGGGTGGCTTGCGGGCACCTGCAGCCCAGCCATATAGCACTGCATGTTTTAAGTATAACGTTTTTTTTTTTTTTTTTCTCTGGGGAAGCAGTGTTATAACTCACAGATAGCAGCTAAAATTTACTCCAGCAAAAACTGCAGCGGCGGGTGCTTTTTCCCGGAGCGGTTTCCGGCCAATCAACACCTCAATTGTATGACTAACTTATTGGATCACCTTGTGGTTTGGAACAGTTGAGCTTTGTCAGTGATGGAGTTCACTACAAGCCCACAGTGATCAAGTCTTTTTCAAGGCTGGTAGGTGGGCTGAACGGAGAACTTGGGTGGCATTGGGATGTTCATTTGAGAAATCTCTCCCTCTCTCCTTTTCCAGCGGCTAGGTTTTTGTGGATCTTTTATTACATAGATTTTTCTTATTCAAATCTATTCTTTAATCTCCTATCACTTATTGGATTCCAAATTTGTTTCGTTGACTTCACTTTTTTTTCTTAATAGTAAATCTTTCTGATTAATTTTTGCCTGTCAATATCAAATCTGTCTTCAATCATATTTCGAGATGGTAATTTATATCTAGATTGATACATGCACAAGAAAATTTGTCCTCCCTCAATCATATTTTGAGATGGTAACGTGTGGAGCAATCCCCCGCTTACCACCTAGTCGGATCTCAAAGGTATTTTGGTAACATAATTAATTCAGTTAATTAGCATAATTAACATAGTTAACGTGCAGTATAATTGATAGTGCATTTCCAACCATTCATCATAGCCAATGTACACATGCTCAAATCTGCGGTAATTCTTTTTCTAAAATGGAAAAGAAATAAAGGATTGCAGCAGAAACCATATTTTGACAGGCAGCATGTTAAGCATGACCCCTTGTTGAATTTTCATTAAAAAGGAGGGCAGGGGAGTTGGTGGAGGTAGAAAATAATCTCTCTCCTGCTAATCTAACATCGCCAGCTCTGTGCATGAGTCAGAACATACATGTCCCACTGCATTTTCTCGACATAACTTGCATCTAGTGTTCCTGTTTTGGCATTAACTTAGCTTCTATGTTTTAAAGGATTTTTTTTAAATTGCTTTTCTTATGAATAGGTGTTTCTTAATAGTTTAGATATGTTGCTATCAATAATAATAAATAAAAAAACCATGAAAAAAAATATTATTTTAATATATTTTCAATTAAAAAACACCCTAGATTATATTATCAAATGGAAGGCATTAACCCCTCTCATTGAATCATATGCACATACTATATCATTGACTCGCGTCATGCCACGTGTCATTTTTTTTTTAAATAAAAAAAAATATAATAGTACTACAATATGTTTGTTGGAATAATAAAACAAATATGAAATCAAAATCAAATGCATATTGGACGGCACCCTTTTAAAATACCGAGTATGTGAAATATTAGAGGACATCTTTTTAAAAAAAAATATTAAAATAGAAACATATTAGATTGACCCACAACAGTCTTAATTGACCTGAGAATCCTTCAAACTAAGTTACAGGCCCGTGATAACATCATAAAATACAAAATAAAACAAATTAGGAAAAGTGATTCTCACCAGGCCATGCATGTAAGAATAATTTTTTTAAAAAAAACTTGATGCGGGTTAACTCAGGTTAACCCGCAACTTGAGTTCTAAGAATTGGACTACCACATGTAAAACAAATTAAAAAATGATGAAGCAAGATCTTATCCAACCTATTGTTAGGGGATAAAATCAAAAAATAAATATTTTTTATAAAAAAAATCAAGTCAGCCCAAATTAATTTGACAAACATTTCATCTAAGTCATAAGATCACGGTAACTTAATAGAACGTAAATAAAAATAATGCGAAGCCTAGCCCGTAGCAGGCTAAACCCACAATCCAAGTCCTAAGAACGAAATTACCTGCATAAAGAAAAATCCAATTTATATACCATGGGTATAGGTGAACAATATTCTCCACTCACCTAATATTAAAAGGTGAAATTAAAAAAATATATATTTTTATAAAAAACATGTTAGCCTATACTAACTTATCAAATTCGTAGATCAGATTATGAAACCGAGATAACTCCATGTAAAATAAATGAAAAAAAAAACTCAAAACTTGATCGCTCATAAATCAAATGTTAAGTGATGGAATTGAAAATAAAATTAATTTTAAAAAAGGACTAGAAAAAAAACCAAGGTCATTTTAGTCTAACTTTTCAAACTCATGACTCAAATCATGAGATTGAGATCAACTCATAAAAGATAAATTATAAAAAATCATGAAATTCAATTCTCAATCATCATAAAAGACATTGAAAGAAGCCACACACATTGCTAGAGCAAGACGACTTCCTGCTTATGATGGTATGTGCAAAGCACATCCCGGCCTCCATGTATTTGACCATTTACCTTAGTCCATGCCTCTGGTTTTTACTTTTAAATTTAGCCTCTCAAGTGTTGACTGCTCTAGATTAATACAACCAAACATTATTTTTTGGCAGAATTGAGCATCAACCATGCATTAGGATCCGTATCTTTAAGTAACCAAAAATATACTATTAAGTAGAACCATGGATGAAATAAATTTAAAAGGATTAAATTGAAAAAAAATAGAAATGAAGTGACCATAAAAATGAGGGTTGATCTTTTACTTGACCATGCAATTACATCCCTGACTATTTAAAGAAAAAGGGACTACATATTCATATTGTTTGAATTTAAACCCCTTAGCTCCTATTATTTAAAATCTACATGCTCTTATTTAATTGGTTCAAACTGAGCATGAATCGAATATCTTTTTTTCCAACATCTCGAGATTCCACAAGCTATGAATCCAAAACAAATAGTAAAGTCAAATTCTAAATAAATGCAGCCTCAAATGAACAAACCATGAAAAATTAAATTAAAGTATTGAAATGAAAAAAAAACTAAAGAACCAAAATAATAAAAAAAGAAAAAATATCGTGAGTTACTATTCCACGCTAACACAGGTGTGGGCGAACAATTTATGTAACAGATCCTAATGTCGGGATCTCTAACACTATTGGTCTGAATATCTTGAAACTTAATTTTTATATTATTTTTCTTGCATCGTGGATAAAATTAATATTTTGAATAAATTTATCTAGCATTGAAAAAATAAAAAATGTACGTGGACTTTGAAAGAGCGCAGTTCAACTCCTGGAACCTTAGTTTAATGTCCTAACCATTTTAAAATTGCATCGTCTTAACTTAGCTCGACAGGACATATCCTCGTCCGAAAGGTGAGCACACAATAGTTTATTTCTTCAAGACTTTTAAAATGAAAATAATTACTCGCTCCTTCCCATCCGAAAAAAAAATTAAAAATAGAAAACCCCTCTATTTCTTCCCTTCAAAGCTGGCTGCTATGCGCAAAGACAAAAAAGAAAAAAAGAAAGAAGAAAAAAAAAAAGGGCTCTCTCTGTTTCTTTCTTTCTTTCCTTGTTCATCCCAAGCTTTTACTGTTTTTCTTTTTTGGGGTTTTAACCTCTTATTATTTTATATATATATATTTTTTATTAATGTGAATATCTAAACTAATTTACTTATATTTTAATTAATTTTATAAATTTTAAAATTAACAATTATATAAATCTTTAACACAATTATATTAACAACCATATAACTCTCCTTTTTTATTATTCCATTACAACGACAGGTGGTTGTAATAAAATCATAACACTGCTCAACCTTTTAACTTTTCTCAGCAGTAATAAAAAAAAGGGGTATTTTTTTATTAATCCACTAAACATTCTAATTGACTGAAGCGCCCATTGTATGTACTCTGATGTTGATGCTGAAAGAGGCCACGTGTTATGCGTTAATCATCTCAATTATTTATACTTGCCTTTTCTTTTCTGGGCTTAACGAGGCACGATAATCTCATAATCTTAGCATTTCCTTTCCCTTTTCTCTCTCCTGGATACGGAAACAGAAAGAACCAACCAATCAAAACCAAGCAGTTGAGAATCAAAAATTCAATCTTGTAAATATACCCTAAATGGAAGGGTACTAATTATCTGGCCCAAAACCTGAAGAAACCCAATCCTTCTCACAGTCCATTTTGTGTGTGTGGGTGTTGAATTAGTCAATAAAACACTGGTTTGAATGGAAATAAGTGCATATATTAGCCAATTGATTACTCTTAATTAAGGAGCAAACAACCACTATAGACTAAGTTTATATTTAAGCTTCCAATACACTGATGAGGCAAGCAACATACAAGGTTGTTTTTGTCAAGTTGGTTTTGTAAGGGAATGCCAGTGCAGGGTTTTCTCTGTAGCAATTTATTTATTTATTTGCTTTCTGTCAAATGTAATAATATATTTTTAATATCTGTACCAAAAGCATGGAAGGTGGAGAGAATCCAGAAATGCTCTCCATTTATTTAAATTTTCCCCTCAAAAACCTATATAATAAAACAACAAGAAGTACTTCTTACTAGTAATATATTATAAATGGGAAAATAACAGAAATGTATAGCGAGAGAGAGCTAGAGAGAAGTGAAGAGAAAACGCAGAGAATAAAAAGAGACCGGATGTTGACAAATTTCATGTCACTGTTATTAGAAGGTCGTTTGTTTGTGTAAAGATTTCTTATCTGGGATCTCCCCCCCCTCTCTAGAATAAATAAAAATACAATCTCTCTCTCTCAAAACCCATTCTTTTCTTTTATATTTGTTTTAGTTGTTGAGAGAGAGAGTGGCCCAGTAGATCGAAATCTTCTCTCTTTTGTTCAGTCTGGGGAAGATCTAAGCTTCTTTAATGGAGTTGCAACAACACCCACTTTCTTATTTGTCGTGTTACTGTGACTTTTTATTGGTTTCTTTTTAAGCTTATTTTTTGGGTGTGTGTTTTGATAGTGTCAGTCTCTTGGACTCTTTGAATTTTGTCCATGATGTGGAGGTAACTGTCGAATGATTGAATCTATGGGGATTCTTGAGGAGATGAGATAATAGGATGTGGGTCTGAGGTAATATTTATTTTTTTGCACTTTCTTTCTGTATAATTTGATTTATTGTTTTTTATTGTTTGGTGACTTGGTTAATTGGGTTTTAATATATTTCATGATTTAATTAATATTTATTTTTTATTTTTAGTCTGATAAATTGTTGGGATTATGACCTTTTCCATTTCCTTTATTGCGAGTGTTTCTCTCTACCTGTGTGCGTGTATGTTTCTCTGAATTTTGGTTTTTTTTAAAATATTTTTCTGGTGTTTCTGGATTGTTTTGAAGGGCAATTTGATTTGATGGGTTAGTTTACTATTTTGTATGATAGATTCTGTTGCTGCTATTTGCTGATACGTAATGTTATTTTAGATTGAATTAGTGAGGGATCTGGTGTATTAACTTTTCGGACTAATTAAGCTTTTATATGTTTATCATAGTAAATTGAAGTGAATATACTTGAATTTTCCTTGTTGATCATAGGGCTTATTAAATTTACGTTATTTTAGGTTTTTCCTTAAATCTAGCCATTTCTGTGAGTTTCGGCTTCCATGTAGGTGTTTGGATATCTGGAGTCTATGGTGATGGACTATACATACCCTGGTTTTATATGTTCCGTGCTTATTATTTTTCTTAGCTGCATTAGCTCAGAACATTCTATCTTTGGTACAAATGGCCAGAAGGTTTTGTATGCTTTCTATTCATTTTAGCTTAGAGGGAAGAAGGAGACCTTTCAATGAGTTGAAATTGAATTCTTTTTTAGGAGGTATAGTCATGAAGTCTTATGGTATCTTGGTCTCTTCTAACTTTGGCCGTTCTGCATCTGTTTTTATGCTTGTGTGATGATTTGTATCATTAGAAAATTGAACAGGTGTTTATTGCTTGCGCTTTCTCGAAGGCTTTGAGTGGTATATGTCTTATTAGGAAGCCATCTTCATCTTCTTACATTGAGGCCAGAAATTAAGCTGCTTGTTACTTACCCCAGTTGAAAAGAACATCTCATTAGTGGTCATCTTCTAACCTTTCTGTATGGTTATGGCATGACATACATGATCTGTGAGAAAATAACTGCATGTTTTGTAGGTGGTCTTTTTTACTGTATACCTGGGCCATCTCCATTGATCCTTTAATCAAAATGAAATAGTAGAAATTGCCTAATTATTTGGGGATTTTAGGATGTGAGCAATTTGAGTGATCATGGACAACCATTGCATATTCAGTGATCCTTTACAATTTATTGGCAGTTAAATATAATTGTTTTGAGGTTTATTAAGAATCTTTTTTTTTTCTTTCTTTCCTTATCCAAGCAGTCTCTTCTAGTTTTTTCCCCCCTTTTATAAGATTTTTTTTCGAACTGTGGGTAGATAGTAATTTTCAAGAGATTGTAAGCGGCAAAAGTTTCACTCTGTCTAACCCTCTTTAGAAATTTATCTGTAGTTTTTCAGTCCTGGGAAATCAGGTTTAGGTGAATTACTGTGGCATGCTTTATATAAGACTGTAAGCTCACCTGTAATTAAGTATGTCAGTTCCTTCCCAGTTGCTCGGGGCTGCCAAATCTACTGCATCTTAGTAATTGTGTTCACCACATTTTTTATGGTAAATATGTTAATTAATGGTCATTTGAGACAAGTATTCCTGCTTTTAGGAAATAACTTTCTTGATGGCTGTAGTGTGCAGACCTTTTGAACTCTTCACCCTTCCTTAACTGTGGTGTTTGATGCCTAATAACCTGCATGCTTCACTGTTTTTTGAAAGAACCTTCGTTTGCTTTTCTTACTGCTATCAGAAAAAGACTTAACTTGATTAAGCAGTGCGGCCATTGATCTATGCCTTTTTGTCTAGATACGTCAGTGTATGCTACAGTATTTACACTAATGGTGCTACGAGAATTGATGAATGGCCAAAGCTTGTAAATGCATGTTGCACATGTGGATCTTTTTATTTTTGGGTTGATTATGACATTATCATTGAATTTGTAACACCATGATTGTCAAAGGTCGACTCTTTGTCAATGAAAAGCATTTCCTTTTGTCTACCGTAACAAATTTGTAGAGAAAATCTGTGATCTTTCCTGTTAAAGTTCGCATATCTGCTGCTAAATGATAGTTTCTTTGATGGTTATTTTTTTCACATTTTCTTCATATCTTTGATTGTTTGCCAGGAATGGGAACAAAAGTGCAGTGTGAAAGTTACTTCCCTGGACATTTCTCAATGAGGGATCTTAATGAGGATTCTAACAGTTGTAGCTGGTCCCTGTTCTATGGAGATAAAAACTTTACAAATGGGCAGTACTACAATGGTCTCTTGCCTAGGGTCATTGCAGATGCTTATCCAGGGAACGATAAGGATGTAGTAAAGCAGACAATGCTTGAGCATGAGGCCATATTTAAGAGACAGGTGCGTATCATTTTAAGTCAAGTGATGTGAACTGTATTCCATTTGTATGCTACAAACCTAAAACTTTCTTTCTTCCCTCTGTTATCCAGCTCCATGAACTTCACCGTATATACAGAATACAGAGGGACTTAATGGATGAAATTAAAAGGAAAGAACTACTTAAAAATCAATTGCCTGTTGAGACATCATTTTCATCTAGCCCTTTAGCTTCCCAGATTACATCCGAAGATGCTCGTAAATGGCATATGCGTAGTTTCCCATTGGCAAATTCAATATGTGCCAGACCATCCACATCTGGCATTGAAGATATTCATTCTCCTTTGAGCTCTTTGAAAGGAAGCAGTGCACAAGCTAGTCCCTTGCCATCTCAAAACAGTGGAGCTTCAAAAGATGTGGAGATTCTAGAGTCCAGACCATCAAAGGTGAGAAGAAAGATGTTTGATCTTCAGCTTCCAGCTGATGAATACCTAGATACTGAAGAAGGGGAACAATTAAGGGACGAAAATGTATCTGGAATTTCAAGTTATGTGTCCAACAGGAATCCTAAAATTGCATCTCAGAATGAAAGAAATCTTTTTCTTGGCAATGGTGGGAAGAATAATTGCCAAGGAGATGCATCAAGATCTGAGTCATGTTTAAGGAGCCCAGTTGATGTGGGTGACTTGAACAAGCCTATCGAGGTTGAAGAGGCAAATGCTTCTGCATATGTTGATATTCTAGGTTGCACCTCCTCCCAAGCAGTGAGCCAAGGACATGAACTAGCTTCTAAGCCAAAACAAGAGCTTCTAGGTTTTCACAAGGAAAGTTCAGCAAATTTCCATTACAGGAGTGACAATGGGGCTCTCAATAGTCCACATTTGCAACATAATGCCAACGGAAAATGTTGGTTTCCACATACACTTGACTCAGGCAAGGTTTCCTCACAAAATTACGATTTAGTTCTTTGATTTCATTCAAAATCTTCATTACACCAGCTTTCATTATTGTAAGTTGTTTTTATTTGTTTATGGTGGAGCTAGTGAATATCATGCACAGATATTTTAGGAAGTGTTTGCTGTTTTTTCCATGTAAAGTTTTCATAACTCGTACCAAATAAAAAGGTGGCATAATGATAGAGAACCATATATTTAGTCCCCCCCCCCCCCCAAGAAGCTTGTCATGGATTGATCTACCTTTTGGAAAATGGTTTTACTCACTTGGCAAGGTGGTTAGGCCAACTATAAGTTTGCTGAGGTTTTTTTCTTTTCGAATTTAGCATTTTTGGCAATGTTCTTGCAATTGTTTCCTTTGGTTCTATTGATTCTCATATGTTGCTGTCTCAATTTGCAGGGCACAGCAAAAATAATTTGAAGTCTGCTTCTCCAGAAAAACCTACCTCTTCCCAGCCAATGCAAGTTCTGTTTAGTAAAACTCATGAATCTCCTACCTTTTTTCTAACTGATCAAGGCAAGATTGATCTGTTGAGAGAGAGAACAGCTCGTGGTTTAGAACTTTCTGAAAGAAATCACGAGATCTCCAATAGTAACTATTCAGAGTCAGTTGTTGCTTCTCATATACCCAGTCCATATCCAATTGGTCCTCCTTCTGATGTGGGAAAGTTCTGGCGTCACTCTGTTTCCTCCTGGGAAAAGTCTGCTGTTAGCTTAAGCCAGAAACCAATGTCAGTTCAAACGCACCCGTATTTGAATTCATCTGCAACTTTGAGTAGGAGCTCACAGTCATCAACTCAGAGCCATGGGTTTTTAGGAGACCAATGGAATTATAACAGAAATTCTACATCTAACCCAAGCTTTGTTTGTGAAATGCCCAACCGAGATGGATTTTACCATGGGTCCTCATCAGGGTCCAAGGAACCATCAGTTCACCTTCCTTCAGGAAACTATGAGATTTGGAACTGTGCTGGTACTAACAATAGAGCATCTGGGCATTTCATCAATCACAGTTCAGCAAACTTCTACAAGAGTCCAAATTGTATGGACTCGAAGCTGGCTAGGGATGTGAACTTGAATGCAGTGCTTTCGAACAGCTCATCGAACAAGGTGGCACACCAGCAGCAAGGTATTGAAGTTATAGATTTAGAAAGAAAGCATGAGGATCATCTCGCAGCTTTGCCTTGGCTTAAAGCTAGGCATGCTTGTAAGAATGAGGGCACCAAGGGGATGGATTTAAATATGGGGGAATCAACTTTCTTATCTTCTCTGAATCAATTACAAGATAAGAGTGAAATTGGAAAGGTTCCTAATCAAATAGCTGTTCAGAAAATGAATTTGGCTTCCTGTCCTAATGTTGTTGAGACCAGTGTGATTCAAGGTAGCGACTCAAGCTGCAAAAAAAATCTTGGGTTTCCAATTTTTGAAAAGCCTCGTATTCCTAAGAATGAGTCTTCTTCCTTCACCTTTTCTTCTGTGGCCCTTCCTCAGCTATCTGAAGAAGTGGAAAATAGCAAGAAAAATAAGGTATTTGATATAAACTTACCTTGTGATCCAGCTGTTCCTGACTTGGCTCAACAGACTGCAGAAGAAATTGTGGTTGTTGCAAAAGAACCAGCTACAAAAGTTGCCAATTTCAGATGCCAGATTGACTTGAACTCTTGCATCAATGATGATGAAATTTCTCTGATGCCTTCTGTTCCAGTCTTCAGTGCAAAGATTGTTGTAGGAATAGATTTGGAAGCCCCTGCAGTTCCTGAGATTGAGGAGAATATCATTTCCAGAGAAGAAAAGGCACATGAAGCGGCTTTACAGTCAACAGAGCACAGAGTTGAAATCCCAACCGATGAACTTATCAGAATAGCAGCCAAGGCAATAGTTGCCATTTCATCAACTAGTTGCCAGAATCATTTGGATGATGCCACTCGCAATCTGCGTGAAGCTTCTATGACAGACCCTCTTCATTGGTTTGTGGAGATAGTTTCATCTTGTGGAGAGGATCTAGAGAGCAAGTTTGATGCTGTTTCAAGAGCCAAAGATTGCGAGGGTAATTTGGAGACATCATGGGAAGTAAGTGATTACTTTGAGTCGATGACTTTGAGATTGACAGAGACCAAGGAAGAAGACTATATGCCCAAGCCATTGGTTCCAGAAAACCTGAAACTGGAAGATACAGGAACCACTCCTGTACCAACACGAACCCGAAGGGGCCAGGGAAGAAGAGGAAGGCAACGGAGGGACTTCCAGAGGGACATTCTTCCTGGCCTTGCCTCACTCTCGAGACACGAGGTGAGAGAAGATCTTCAAACATTCGGAGGGATGATGAGAGCCACAGGTCATCCTTGGCATTCAGGATTAACGAGACGGAACTCCACTAGAAATGGTTGTGCAAGGGGGGGACGGCGCCCGCTGGTTAGCCCCTCACCTCCAGTGACAGCAAGCCCACCTTGCACTCCACTAATTCAGCAGCTTCATAATATTGAAGTGGGACTGGAGGACAGAAACCTAACAGGGTGGGGGAAGACAACTAGACGCCCCCGCCGGCAAAGATGCCCCGCAGGTAATCCTCCATCCCACCCTTTAACCTAATTACAGGAAGAGACTTTCATTTGTCAATTCATAGTTTATAGAGGGAAGCAGAAAGTTTGTTTCTATGACGCTGGGGATTGAGTTGTTGTGATCCATTGGGGACTCCTTGTACATTTAGCCCATAATCTAGGTCCCCTTGATTCTGTCTTTGGGTGGTAACCAACTTTATATTATTCATAAATAATATTGCGTGATTTCTTCCAGGATGTATACCAGCATTCTTGAGCTGTGTATGCTCATTGAATTATTGAACAGTCCTCGGATAGATTACCTCAGGAATGTTCAAACAATTCTACGTTTTTTTTTTTTTTTTTTTAAAGTGAAACATGCCAATCGTAAACCAAGTTTTTTGAAATACCTAGAAATACTTGTACTCTTCTAGTAATTGGGGGACAGGGTGTCCTTTAAGGAGAGATCTTCATGCATGGAGGGATAAAGTTTCTCAAAAACTATGCTTCTAAGAAGCACCATGCTATTGCCTGTTTAACATCAACACGCATCTACAACAATACACTGCAACAACCCCAGCGAAATAAATTGAGAACTAAGAGATTATTTTCTAAATCTCCAGGCCAATATTGGCTATTGAATTAGGAGGCCTGGATGTATATTAATGGCGGTTGGGTGCATTTGTTATGCCACAAGGCACAAACACGTTTAGGAGACAAAAGGGCAGAAGCATCCTTAAATCGTGGGTTGTGGCTTGTGATAACAACAAGCAAGTGGTTCTATGTATAATATCTGATTGCATGCCTTTTTATAGATACATCGGTGATTTTTGTTCCGATTCTCACCCACCTGGGCTGATATTCTGATACAAATAATAAAAGGTAAAAGCTAGTAATTAGTTGTGCTTCTGTTGATTCTATTTATCACGCAGATGAATGCCACGTTTTCACTAACAAGTATTCCCAATGTGTGTGTTTTTCTTTTAAAAAAGGATCATCTTAATCTTTTGCAGATGAAGCAAAAAAAATAAGAATAAAAAGTAAAGATCCTTCAGGAGTAGTATTTTGACACAATTTTTATAACCTTTTGATTTCATGAACTAAGCTAGCGTTCATTTCCCTGATGAAAGAATTTCTTTCTTTCTTATAGTTAGGGTCACATCCACTTGAAATCCTTATTTTTAGAATGAAAAGGGGAAATTGTTTGAACAGAGCCTAAGCTTTTGTAGGCAGCAGAAGAGTGAAGCGTGTTGTTGCTCCCGTTGCCGTTGGTTCATAGATATGATGTTGGAGCTGTCTGAAAGGAATGGATGATCACATCAACCTGTTCCCAAAAAAAATCTCCATGTCTGTCATAATGTATGTGGTTATCATAATAATAATAATAATAATAATAAATCTTTAAAATTTATAACATTTATATATGGTTTTCGGGACAGGTAAATTGCTAAATTTTTTTAAACAATATTCAAATTGATTTGATATGGCATTATCAATTTAATGAGTTTAAAAATATTTTAAAACACCAATAAAAACTTAATTTGACCATAAAAATCCAAGACCATGTTTTTTTTTAAATATTAAAATAATAAAATATTAGATCAATTTAAACCAATTCAGATTAACCTACTAAATCTCTTATCTAGATTATGAGATTATGATAACCTCATGTAAAACTTAATTTTCAATCAATTTAATTTTAAATAATAAAACTAAAAATATAAAATTGATTTAAGTTGACTTGTCAAACTCGTAATCTGGGTTATAAGATTAATATACTTCATAGAAAATAATAAAAAAATAACCCAAGTCAACTAGGATTAATCTGTCAAACCCGCAATCAAGATCATGATATTGTAATAACCCCATTGAAATCATATCAAAACAAGTTATGGAACTCAATTTTCAATAAATTCATTGTTGGATAATGAAATTAAAAAAAAAATCCATCTAAAAACAATACACAATAAAACAACATAAGTCTACACAAAAATAACATGTAAAACATGTGACCAAAGTAATTAAATTTAGATAACCTCATAACAAGCAAACATAAATAAATCATGAAGTCTGATTCTTAATCAACCTAATGTTAAATAATAATAATAAAAAAATACCACTTAAAAAAGATAAAATAAATTAAGTCAATTGTGTTAATGTGCTAAACTTCCAACCCGAGTCATGAGATCGAGATAACCTCTTGGAAAGTAAATCAAATTAAATCATAAAGCTTAATTCATGATTAACCAATATTGAAAGATGAAGTTGAAAAAAAAAATATCAATTAAAAAACAAAAAAAACTCGAGTCAATTGAGTTAAACTGTTAAACTTGTGACACTTTTTATAAGACCGAGCTAATTATGTATAAAGCAAATCACAATAAAATTATGGAACTTATTTTTTCATAAACCAAATGTTAAATGTATGAGATTAGAAGAAGAAATGTAGATTTAGAGAAAAAAAAAAAAACCAAAGGCAAAGAAAAAATATATTATTGAAATGAATAATATTTTGTAAGATGGTGCACAATAAAAGGCACCACTCTACCTCTTTTAGTTTACTGTTAGCAGTTAGACTATTTTATCCGCATACACTGCAAGTCAGATAAATTTTTTTAATATAAAAAAATATTTAGGTATTGCTAACGTGTTTTCTAATATGAAAAAAATTAACTGTGAGCGTTGATCCTATATGACACGGTCAACTTGACGGGTCAAAAAATAACCCAGATAATCGTTAAACACATAATTTGACGAATAAAATTAAAGACGATATGTTTTTTTAATATTGAGATTAAAACATATTAGACCGACCCAGATTTACCTGGATTAACTTGTTAAATATGTGACCCATATCAAGGGACCAAGATAACCCTTTAAAAAACAAATTATAAAACTCAATTTCTAATTAACTCAATACTGAAGGATGAAATTAATAACAAAAAAAAAAAAATCAAGAAACAAACAACTCGATTAAACTCAGATTAACCTGTAAAGCTTACAACCCAGGTTAAGTAACCGAGTTAACTCATATAAAATAAATAAAAATAAATTATAAAATTTAATTTATAATCGACTTAGTATTGAGGGATTAAATTGAAAAAAAATTAATTAAATAATAGATACAAAAAAAATAACCCAAATCAACCTATATTAACCTATCAAACTCATAATCTATATAATAAGATCATAATAATTTCATAAAAAGTAAACTGAAAGAAATTTTAAAACATAATCCCAAATCAAGTAAATATTAAAAAATAAAGTTAAAAAAATTAATTATAAAAATAAAAAATTTAAATTAACCCATAAAATTCATAACTTGTTGTGAGATCACGGAAAAACAAACCCATTGAAGAATGAAAAAATAAAAATAAATTCCAAGTAAACAGTTATTTGCGAGAAGGTTAAAAGTAAATTTCCTCGGTTTATGTTAATTTTCACCGGAACTCCTTTCCTTTTCCACTGCTATATATATATATATATATATATATATAAAGGACAAGAAAAGGACAGACACGTAGGAGCAGCAAAAGTTGGGTGTGTTTTGGTTTTTCTGCATGAGATACGAAACGATTGGTAAAGCATAGTTTCGTATCGTCATGCAGAAAAACCAAAACACACCTATCTTTCGCGTGCTGCTGCTCATCCTTGCCTGTCCTTTTCTTGTCCTTTTTATATATATATATATATATATATATATATATATATATATATATATATATATACATATACATACATCCACTTTGACTTTGTTCCTTATTTGATAAGAGAGCTCGCATTGCATTCCTTCCTGCCCCCTCGTGTTTTTGTTTATCTATTCTTTATTCCACTTAATTTCTCTCTTAATTTTTTTATAGCAACGAGATCCTCTCCACTCATATCCTTCGTTCTATATTATTAGTATTAAAACTTAAAATATTATTTCTCCTTTTTACCACCCTTCACGAGGACAGGCCACAGTCCAAAAAAAAAAAGAAAAGAAAAGGAAACATTTGACAATTGAATAAGATCCATGTTGACTCGACTTTTGGCATCTACTAGCAATTTCTATATATATATATATATATATATATATATATATATCCCTATTTTCGTCTCAGAATTCCCAGTTCTTTCTCTTTTTCGAAGATAGATTTTTCATCTACCACCAGTTTGGTGCCTGATCTTACTGCCTTTCTCCCCAACTAAGGACTGGGCCTATCTACTCTGACATTTACTCCATGAATGATTTAGTCAGTCCTCTGCTTAAAAGTAAAACAACTGGGTCACATCTGCAAATAGTCGTGCCATGGTGGCTCCATATTTCAATTTGTTGAAATAAGATCCCTTATGCGAGGTCTCATCTGATCCAAACTCGTAGCTATAATACATAAATGGTGAAACTAATCTCTCTTTTCCACAAACAAGCATATCTGCAAAAAACAAAGCTTTCTACCTTGAATGGAGAAATCTCTCCTCTATGCACACCATCAACTGCTCTTAGAGTTAGAACACCAACCTTATGTACACCACCAAGACATGCCCCCAATACCCTACAACTTCTTCCAAACCCATCCTTTCGCCTTCTGGGTCTCCGCGAAAACATCGATACTCTCATGGAAATGCACGCTTGCCTCATTGTTCACGGCCTAACTCGGGATCCTTCTTGCAGCACCAAATTAATTAACTCTTATGGTTCTTTTGGCCGTGTTGATTTTGCACGCTTATTGTTTGACTCAATACCTGACCCGGGTTTTCTTCATGGAAAGCGATGATCAGATGGTATTTTTTGAACAATGTGTTTTGAGAGATTGTTAGGTTCTATAATCGCATGAGAATGTGCTTAAAAGATTGTCATGATGTTGTTTTTTCCCATGTTTAAAAGGCCTGCAAGGAAAGTACGTACACTATCAAATTGTCAAGTTAGGGAATCCTGATAGTTCTATGTCGACTGGTCTTGTTGATATGCATGCCAAGTGTGGAGACGTTGACTGTTCTTGTGCCGTGTTTGATGAAAATCTTGATAGAAATGTGGTTACTTGGAGCTTCATGGTTGCTGGCTATGTACAGAACAATTGTGCTCAAGAAGGGTTAGTTTTATTTAATAGAATGAGAGAGGAGTTGATTGAAGCAAATCCAATTACACTATGGAGCTTAGTTACTGCATGTACAAAGTTAGGAGCTTTGCATCAAGGGAAGCGGCTTCATGCTTTGAACTTGGTTCTTACTTGGTGACAACCCTTCTAGACGTGTATGCAAAGTGTGGAATCATTAGAGATGCGAGGTCTGTATTTGATGAGCTGTGTGATATTGATCTCATCTCGCGGACAGCTATGATCGTCGGGCGCACCCAGAAAGGCTGTTCCGAGGAGGCTTTGAAGTTGTTCATGCATAAGGAATGCGCCGTGTCTTGCCTAATGACGTTACCGTTGCAACTTGCAAGTGTGTTTTCAGCATGTTCACTGTCAGTTCAAGGTCCGAGTATTAAAAGCTTGGGTCACGGGAGCCTATTGTCACAAACTCTTTGGTGGATTGTTATGCTAAATGCCAAATTAATTGATGTGCTCGTTTCATATTTGAGACAGTTTCAGATAGGAATGTGGTTGTCTGGAATTCCATTATTTCTGGGCTTTATCAGCATGGCTCTGCATACAAAGCCCTTGAACTGTTTCGCCAAATGAGGACGGGATCTGTCTTACCTGATGCAGTCACGCTAGTTAGTGTCTTGTCAGCTTGTGCTTCCCTTAGTGCTCTCCAAGTCGGTTCTTCTTTTCATGCTTACACAGTAAAGAGGGGTCTATTATCCTCTCATTTTGATGTTGGCACTGTACTTTTGACCTTTTATGCCAACTGTGGCCGGGAACGTTGAATCTGCTCGTATTATTTTTGACGATATGGGCAAGAAAAGCACTGTCACATGGAGTGCAATGATTTGTGACTACGAAATTCAGGGGGATGGTCGTGGATCCCTTTCAATTTTCGGTGATATGTTGGAGGCAGAGTTGAAACCCAACGAAGAGATCTTCACATCCATCTTATAGGCATGTAGCCATACAGGGACGGTTGGGGAAGGATGGCAGCTTTTCAGTACATGTCAGGATTACAAGTGCTTACAATGAAGCATTATTCATGCTTGGTTGACCTGTAGCTCGTGCTGGCAGGTCTGAGGAAGCCTTGGGCTTCATTCAGAAAATGCCAGTTCAACCAGATGCTAGTTTGTTTTGAGCTTTGCGAGTTTAATTAAACAAATTTTCTTTTGATGAATGTAATCAAAGATTGAAAATTATATATACACAGTTTTACTACGTAGCTGGTTTTCTTGGTCAATCATTGGCTGCTGTTGTTTTTTCTTACTATGATCCACAATATCGAGATCATCCTTTACAGCATTGATCCACATTTGACATAGACAGGGAATGAGGTCATTGTAGGTGGGATGTCACCAAAAAAGTGGAGTGATTAATTTTTTATTATGTAATTTACCAAGCCTATTTAATTCCTGCCAGGGCAATTTTTTTTACTTAGATTTCACCACTTTGCCAGAAAGGCAATACAAATACAGAAAAGTAAAAAAGACAAATAAAGATGGTGACGAAAAGTTCGAACTAGAGAATTATAAATTGATTCTGATTTTTTTTTTTTTTTTTTTTGCATTTCAGAAGTCTATTAAGAGAAGATTAAATTGCAGGACGCATGTGCAGAGATTTTTCTAGATTAAATTTTAAACATTTTCATATTCTCTCAAGTATGGTCATCATAAAAGATACTCTTTCATAGGAATTTTCATCACAAGAAAAAAATAAAATTCACTGCAGGTATAGGGAGATCAAATTCACATCATTGCTTTTTAGTCAAGTTAAATTGCACTGTACCCAGGAACCTTCTTATAGCCTGAACGCTCCATAATACCTCTGGTCTTCTCACGAGCAGCCCAGTTTCCTATTTCTGCGTAGATATTAGATAACAAGGAATAATGCCCGGTATCACTTGTCCTGATCTTCAAGAGATCCTTTTCAATTCCTGGGATCATGTCCATCCTCTGGTGAATTCGACACCCATTAAGTAAATTACCCAAAACACTAGCATCTGCAGGAAATGGCATTGAGTTGATTATTTTGTAGGCTCCGTTGACATCACCAGCACGGCTCAGAAGGTCAACCATACAAGCAAAGTGTTCTGAGTTGGGTTCAACGCCAAAATCTCTCATCAGGTCAAAATAGAACTTTCCTTGTTCCACAGATCCTGAATGACTACATGCTGATAGGATATTCATGAAGGTAATATGATTTGGTTTTATTCCCAATTCTACCATTTGATTGAAGAAAGTGATTGCAGCATCAATACGACCATGCATTCCATATCCAGAAATCATCGCACTCCATGACACCACACTCTTTTCTGACATGCTATGAAAAACACCTTCGGCAGTTCGAAGATCTCCACACTTTGCGTACATATCAGTTAGAGCAGTTTCTATGTAAAGATCCTTCTCTACACCATACATAATGAGTTTGTGGTGAAGCCATTTTCCCTTTTCAAGACATACCATGTCTGCGCAAGCTTGAATTGCACTTAAGAAGACCACATCAGTTATTTTAAGACAATTGAGGTACATTTGATCAACGAGATGAATTGCCTCTATCGAATTACCACTCTGAACGAACCCGGAAATAATAGAATTCCATGCCACACTACTTTTTTGTTTAATATCATTAAATATCATGAATGCTGAATCTGAGAAACCACACCTCGAGTACATGCCAATAAGAGCATTCTTGACAAACTCACCCAAAATGCATCGTTTGATGGCATAACCATGTATCTGACGCCCAAGCTGCAATGAACCCACATTTCCACAAGCAGATATCGCACTTGACAGGCTAAAAAAATCCAGAATTAGTCCTCGTTTTTGCATCTGCACAAATAATACCAGAGCTTCCGCGAACAACCCTTGCCTAGCATTTATCGATAAGAATGTGTTCCATGACACAACATTTCTCTCCCCAATTGCATGAAGAACCTTCTCACAATAACCTAGTTTACCACATCCAGCATATAATTCAATTAACACTGGCCCTAGACAGTCATCTTGGAATGTCATACCTTTCTTCAATGCATGACAATGAATTAATTTCCCTTCTCTAAGCCAGCTTAACCCAGAACAAGATTTAAGAACCCCCATTATGGTAATCACATTCGGCTCCTCTTTCAACTCTAGCATCTTCACAAAAATCTCAAAAGCTTCTTTAAACCAACCACTTCGATTATAACAGTAAATCATTGAAGTCCATGAAATAAAAGTCTTACTGGCCATATTTACAAAAATCCTCTCAGCACTATACAAATCATCACATGAACTATACATCTCAATAAGGGAATTATCCAACGCCTCACAGGTGTCAACTCTCCTCCTAACGATATAACCATGTATGGACTTAGCTAACTTCAAAATGCCCAGTTTAGAACAAGCCTCAGTGACACTTAACAGTATAACCCAGTCCAATTTAACGCGTTCATTTACCATCAACCTAAACATCTCCAAAGCTTCATTTGCCTCTCCCTTATCAACATAACTATAAATAATCGAACTCCACGAAACCAAATCTCTGACCGGAATATCATCAAACACCTTCCTTGCATCGGTTAAGCAACCTAATTCTCCATACAAACCAAGAAGTGAAGTCTCAATAAAAGGATCATTATCAAACCCACATTTAATTATCCTCCCGTGAACTTTTGCACCAATAAACATGTCCCCAAAACCAGCACAGGCTCTCAAAACTGAAGGAAATACGAAATTAGTAATTTGAGCTTCATTGCATATCATCTTGTTGTAGAGTAAAATGGCCTCTTCAAAAGCGTGAGACCAGACATGGCATTTTATAAGGACACCCCACATGAAAGAATCAGGGTTTTGGTAGGTTTCAAAGACAAGTGTTGAGGATTTAATGGAACCCATTTGAGCATAGGACTCGATGAGTTTGGTGGAGGCTTGGGCGGTGTTGGAAAGATTAGTGACTAAAAGGTGGGCATGGAGCTGGTTTAATTGTCTAAAGGTTTTGCAGGACCTGAAAAGAGGCATGTAGCGTGTCATTCTGCTTCTTTGTTAATAAGCAGACACAACATTCTCGATTGTGTAAGAAGAGATGCTGAAGTTAGAAGCCCGAGCAAGTACCAAATAATGATTGGTTATATGGGCCACAACATAAAGGGTGCTCTCCCGCTATGAAATCAGTGGAACAAGAAAGCAGAAAGCAGATATATAGTTGTGGAATCAAAACAAAATATTAGTATTTATACTATAAAAACAATTAATTTTGCCATTTGACATCATTGATCATCTTCGATTTAGTACTCTTTTTATTTGAAAATTACCTTCTTTTCACATCAGATTTTCCCAATATCTTTTCTCCCTTTTTGCACTCTATTTTTTAAAAAGAAAAAAAAACTTATTATAAAATAATATATAATTGACAGAAAGACCAAGTTGCAAGCATATTAAAAAATAAAAATAAATAAAAAATATAGTTTGTTAAACTACAAGGATTGGTTAACTAGTTGAGTTAAACTACAAGGACTAAGTCATAATTAAGTCTATTTTGGTTTTAAACGAATAAAAACACAAGTACGACATGTTTCTGCCCTGTAATGTCTACGAAGAACCTGAACCTCAAGGAACAAGACGAGACAGGGGAAAGAATATAAGCCATATACAAGTTATCATGCCATATTGCTAACACATGATCTAAATCAAATCACATCTGAAATTTCCAGCAACACAAGTGAAGATAGCGCCATTAAATCATACATGACTGAGATAGAATTCCACAAGCTTTTCAGCTCCATGCCTTCAATCTCAAAATCAAGTGGACCAGAAGGCAGCACTCGCCTGCTTAAGCACGCCGCCATCGTCATTATGGTGTCTATTGAAATGGTAATGGATTTTTAAAATATCCATCAAGCGGCACTTCATGACTGACGAGGCTTATTGTGCTTTTCACGCAGCTGCTTGATTAGGATAAAATCTCCTGGTGTCTCCATCCCATAGAAAAGAAACGATGTATAGGGATGATCAAAGCTTTCCTGCACATTGATCATATGCGTAAAAACAATCAAGTAAAAAAAGCCATGGGCATGCTTCATTTTTTAATCAACTTGACTTACCAGATCCGGTTTCTCAGGAGCAACCAAATTTTCCTCAGGAACTACTGAGACATCAGGGAAAGAAAAGCTAGCATGCAGCTATGGAAGTTTGCTACAAGGCCAAGATCCAAACTCACTAGAATCATGGAAACATAAAAAAGAGTGAAGTACGAATTGTTGACACATCGCACCAGGATAAGCAACTCCTAATCTTTTATATTTGCACTTTGATTCTTCTCACGTAAGAGACTCTATACGGCCGCGGCTGTAGAATTCATTTACCGAGTCCAGAATTATAACATTCAGTTCTTAGGATGTGCTCCCATGGCATAAACGCATCTCTACAGATTCGTTTCTGCATATTCAATGCAACTGAACCTCATAAAGGAAATGAAAACAGATGAAAGATTTAAATGATGGTGTGGAAGCCAACCTTACATACCAAAAAATTTGTGCCTCGCTTTCTGCCCTAAACAAAATGCATACTGTGCATTTTCATATGCCAGAGTTCTAGCAGACGCAGCAAAAGACTCTGCTTCCAGTTTTGAAACTTGATCTCGTAATCCAGCTGCCACTGCATAATTCTCGTTCTCAATTGCATTCTGGACATCTGCACTGCAAGTAAAGAAGCAGAAGCAGTCTAAACATATTCTAGTTGAGCCGGCAAAATGCAACATAAGAAATCCCACAAAAAAGTGGGGAACAAAACGGAGGAGAAGCCTGAAGGAAAATGTTAAATTAGATTCATTAACACCTTTTCTACTATAATTTTTTGGATTGAGGCCAATTAGATGTAGCGTAGAAAAATGTGGGACTCACCGTAGTTGTATGATACTAATTGTAGCTTTATCTCGAGCTTCACTCTTTGAACATGATCCCCTCTTCGCTTCATGCCGCCTAATGAGTACCTAAGCTTCAACCTTCCAAGAAGCGAACTCATTCAGCATGCTGCAATTCATTTGATAACTCAATTTACCAACTAGCTTATTCTCCATGGACACTTGCATGTATTAGGCAAGCGAGCACAATTTCACCGCGTTGAACTATAACCCAAAAGTTGCCTACAAAGACTCGATACTAGAGAAAAATAAAAAGTTCCTGTATAATAATACATGATGAATTTCAGTGAAAATTAACCACAACGCAATTGAAGTCAAATGATTGATCATAAAAAGCCCTGTTAACGGGATCTAACCTCTGTAAGCTGGGTTCTCAGTTGTGGTGCAATGTCACACTGTTCCACATTCAAAGCATAATGCAAATTCCATAACATCAACCAAGAAAAGCTTGTGAGCAATACAAAACACCAAAAACTAGGGGACACAACAAAATGCTTCACTCTTTTATAAAAATCTAAACCAAAAGACTGCCAGTAAACCTGAACTCGAGTGGCCAAATGTAGCTGAAAAAAGAAAATCAGTATATCTTCATTCGAACTCTCGCCACGTTCAGAGCTTGCGTCCACCTCCTTTGTTAAAAAGCCATCCAGCTTCAACCCTTAAATTTCTTCATCTAAATATGTTGGGGTTACCCATAAAGTGTAACCCTTGGAACACACTGATGCTAAGGGCCATGGCTATCAATCCCAGAAACAACATGGGTTTTCCTCAATAGATTGAAAAATGCCTCCACTGCGGTATAATCGATCCATACATTCCATAGTTTCTTGATGCTGTTTGACAACGCAACTTGCACCATTTTTGCCAGGTTAAGAAATCCCTTTCCCTCTCAGAGTGTAAGTAAACTAACCATATTGTATCTGCATCTGTGGGTTCCAAAATACTAATTAACTTAAAAATTAATAATAACAGTTCCAAAATACTAATTTTCATTCTTTGCCCTTTTGATAGGATACCCACTTTCTATTTGACCATCTCCAAACGATTAAATCTCATATCATCTGCTTATTTATATATATCAAATAAAATAAATACATAAAATTCATATTTCTTCAAGAATTGGCTTGGACAGTGTCGCTCCAGTCTCGCCATCAATTATTTTTCTTGCTCCTAAAACGATGAAGATTTATAAATATGTTGAGTGGATGAGCTAGGCCCAAATGAGAAATTTTTCAGCTTCTAAACACGTCTCCATGGGCCATAGCATGATTACTAGGAAACAACTCATAAAGATCCCGTCCATGGGCTGAATGTGCTTAGTTCATCTAGATTCTGAACCGGATCCTCAGTTGGAGCTTCGGCACAGTATGCATTTTTCTTTATGTTTTCATAAAGAAGCCTGTGATCTTCGGGTTCCATCCTCTTCTTAGTGAAATTTCGATCTCAGTGTTAAAGAAAGTATGATTTGCTTTTGAATTTGTTCAATATCACCACATCATTTGATTTTTCCATATTGATTTAAATTGTTTTTTTAACTTTAGCTTAAGAAACAAAGGCATGTTTATGTTTGTTAGCAACGATTTTTATTTTAAACTGAAAGTTATTGTAAACACAAGTAAAAAATTTACTTTGGATCAAAAATTGACTTCATGATTCTAGTTTCTACTGTTCGCTCTTTTTCAAAGAAGAAATAAATTAAAATTCTTTGAATGTTTTTGTTTTACCAAACACGAACCTTTTTTTTTTTTTTTCATGAGCTATTTGCGTTCAAAATTAATTAATAGTCATAGATAAACCATGTCAAAGTGGCTCTTTGGCCTTTAAAAATACATTTAAACTTATAGTGACAAATGGACTCTAGGTTTAAACATGTTTGATAATAAAAAATATTATTTTAATATATTTTAAAATAAAAATTTTAAAAATAACCGTAAAAACAATCCCAAACATTACCAGTAACTCACCCACCTTCCACAGTAGCTTACATTTTGTAGAGAAGCATCCAAAGATAATAAAGGACAAGCTAGCTTTTATTCCCATTGTCAAAAGCAATCATTCATTGCTCAACAAATAAAATAAAATAAACAAATGAGATGCTATTTATACATGTTTCAACACCAGATGCAGCCCCGATTAAAAAAGAGAGAAAATTAAAGAAACCACAATCTGACTTGCAAAATCACGTGATGAAACTGTATCTCTGATGATGCCTACGGCCGATGATACACATATTTTGTTCTGGGGTCCACAATAAGACCCTTTCCTCCATTCACTTCTAAATCGTGCCTGTATGCATCACATCAACAGTTTATAAAAAACTAGGAAACCGTTTGGGAACAAGGTGTACTGCAAACCTTGTTTTCAAAAAAATTAATTTTTTTTTTTAAATTTAATATGATTTATATATTTTAGATAGTTTTGATGTATTGATTTTAAAAATAATTTTTAAAAATTAAAAAAAATCATTGACATACATTTATTTCAGCACGAAAAGTTATTTGAAAAACAACCACAACCAAATATTATTCGTTTGTCCACTCCATCCTTGCAACCATACACCATTATCAGGATATGCAACGATCAACACAAACAGACGGCAAGGGATACGATTTGTAAGAGAAGCAGAAAACTCAACTGGAAAACAAAGTCAGGGATGGTCAGCTGCTCACGAGGTACATATTTGAACAGCTGCAGGAGCCGATCAACATACACCACTTTCTTCCACGTCTAGGAGTCAAATTCAAGCAGTAAACTTGCAAAATAGATTCAGATTTCAATTGACAAAAACTCAAATAAAAATACATACCACTTTATCAACAAATACTTGCAAAGCGAAAATTGTGGCCTTCAGGTGAAAATTTGGGTGAAGAACATATATCGCCTACAAAGTAGATGAGGGGGTCAGATCTAAGAAAACAAATATATGCATTTACAGAGGTGAACATGTATTGCATACATGCAGATTTTTCTGGTGCTTCCGAGTGAGTATTTGCTGTAATCTTTGCATCCATCCCAAGTCTGGTTGACTGTTTGTCAAAGAGGCAGGCAAGTATAAAATGAGGAACGCTACAGTTTCAGAAAGATGAACTTCAAAATTTTTTTTATAAACCAGCCCAGACAAACAACACCATTCCCATAAACTTGAAAACAAAATAACAGGTGGAATAACAAAGCTCCGGTCAATAACCCATTTGTACGAAGAACAAATATCAAGAGTCATGATTATCCTATGATAGAGAAAATTCTGATCAAATTCTCCATAAAGGTACCAGTATGTGGTCAAGACAAGGATGGTGGGCAATTCCCACAATGCAAGTAGAAACTCAAATAAAGAACTTGAAAATTCCTGATCTATCCAAATCCTAATTGAAAATTCCTGAGCTTTACAAATTCAAATTCCTGATTCCAAGAATATAATTCTGATCAAATTCTCCATAAAGGTACCTCTTTGTGAGCACATGTCTGGTGACAAACAATCACCATAATCAGGGATACGGAAAAAAAAAGAGCCAAAGGCAATCCCACATTTAGAGCAAATGAGGAAGAAAAACAAATCAGCATTGAGCAGAAATATCATTGACAAATGTTTCAATTCTCCCACTTGAGCAACAAATCATCTATTGTAAAGACAAAATTTCAAGCAAACGTAAGTGTGTAGTTTAGAAAGTCAGCCATGCAACACTTACACTTGCAAAGAGGCTGCCGAGTGGAAATACACAATCGTATAAGGCTTCTGTATTAAGGGCTCAAATTCCTGAAATTTAACAATCCAGATAATGTTAGGCTAAATCAACTGCAAAGTCAAGAAAATTATAACAGGATAAGAATAAGGATATCTGAAGACAGCATTGTCCAAGATCAAGAAGCTGATAAGTGAGAATAATAAAGCTAGAAAATGAACTACCTTTACCACATGAAGCACAAATCTCTCTAGATCAAGACATCGCAGCAAAAAATGCGCTCCCACTACCACCATCACAGGACGGCCCTCGCTGTCTACCCCACCACGGTAACTAAAGTAGCAAGAAAAGATCTAAATTCAATTATATGCAATCTGAGATCATAAACACTAAGCATTGATGAAAGTGATAGATGCTGTACAATGAAGGAAATGCAATTCATGCAAAAGGTTATGCAGCCCAGTGGACTAATTCATAATGAGAAGATCTGAATGTAGAGGCTGCAAAAAGATAATTCAGAGCCACAACCAATGAACATTACACCAATCACGTTGATTCAACAGGAATCAAATTAGGCAATGCAAAGTTTGCCTTTAAAAGAAAAGGAATTAAAATCTAAAGTGCATGCAAATGAAGATGTGCAGATGCTTACACAATTTTCATCTCTGCTATTTCAGAAAGATTCAGAGAATTTGCTTTGGCTAGGTATCTTGAATGAAGAGAACATTCTTCAGCGGCTGACAATGGAGGGCCTCTAAGATCACCGAATCCAAGCATTTTGGCACAATTCCATCCACTTTGTGCTTGAGCAGTCTTTTTCCATTGCTCCTTGCGTCTCTGATCTGGATCCTTAATTACAGACATGAAGGCAGGATCCAAATACGAATCCAAGTATGATGAATTCCTGTAAAATGGAATGATTGATTAGACAAGCATGTGTGTGAGTGTCATATTCAAAGAACCACTATATGAGATTAACACTTCAAGAAAGAGCATATTCTTTTTGAGAAAATCCTGATCATTAGCCATTGTACTGTTCATTCCATTTAAACACAAATATTCAAAATTAAAAATAGTAAGAAATAAAGTGTAGTGATCTAAACTGAAAAGTGACCATCTTAAACAAGAAAAAAGAAAACAAAACAGAAAAGAATGTTTAATTTGTATTGCAATTAAGTCAACTAACCTTCGTACCAAGCCAACATCAATGACAGGAAAGTCCGCTGGAGGTTGGGAAGGTCTCGGAATATTTTTCTTGGGCAAAGGCTTTATTCTGATTTTGCGCTCATCTATTATTGTCTCACCATTCTCATCCCCAACATCAGCAGGAAGTTTTGAGATGGCCACCTCCTCTTCATGTTTATCTCGAGGAAAGTATAGTGGAAGCAGTCTACATTGGAAAATGGTAAAAGGAACAGACGACGGTTGATAGAATTCTTACAAAATAGTGGTTACATAAGAAAAATATAACAAATGTGACATGTCTCAACTGAGGCATCGTTATTTTATTTAAAGAAATGACAAAATGTGCATCTTGCCCTAACTAGTTTGGGCTATGGCTCAAATTCATTTGGGTTGCAGCCATTTGTGCATCTCTAAGGTAACAGAAAGGAACATAAATATAGAAGCACCTTTTATATATTTCAGTATCAGTTGATGTGGTGGTACAAAAAACAACAGCTGTAATCTTATTTTTCTGCTTCTCAAGGAAACGCCGGATGGTCCCTGAACAAAACCAAACAGGAAATCAATTTGATGACAATGAATCACATTAGAAACATTCGGCTCTCCAAACACAAACAATATCAGAAATATACACAAAAATTTATAGACGTGGGAATAAATGAATGAGTTTATGTGCATGAAGTGCAAGTTATTGTGTTATTCCAGCAAAACAACATAAATTCTCTCTGATAGCTCAAATGGATAGACGATATTAATTTACTAACAATAAGAAAAAAATTCCCTGGATCGATATTAACATGCCCATTAAACACTAGAGAACTAAACAAAGAGCTGTAGTGAAAGGAAAATTTCTCACTTATAGCCACATGTGCGGCTGGTTCACGCGGATAATTTTTAGACTCCGTATATATACAGCCCATAGCGATGCTGCGTTTGTATGTCAAGTTAAAGTTAGCTCGGTGTTTTTAGAAATCATAAAAGCACAATAAATGAACAGAAGACCAGCAAATAATGGAGTTACAACCTTTGAAGCCCATTCTCAATGAGAAGCTCTAGGCAAGAGCGGTAGCAGTGACTCAAAGCATTCTCTGCAGCAGTATGATATTTCATTGCGTATTTGGGACCAACAGTATGGATAACTCTCCTGCCATGATATTAAGCAAAACATTAGCTCCTATTTCAAATAACAAAAAATATATAAATTAGAGCTACCAAAAAGAGAACCTGACGTAATGCAACAAATAAGCTGGAAGGATTCAACAAATATCAGACAAAACATTAAGGACAAGAAATGGAAAGCAATTTAAAGAAAATATATATTGATATTGCAGAGTGTGCAATATGTAAATATGGTAAATATGAGTCATCAAGCATGAGTTTTGAAGAAGGAACACAAGCTTAGACTGAAACAACAATCAATCTGGAGAAGCTATTGTTAATTCTCCAGTATAACTGGGTTCCCCACTATAATACAGCGTTCATTTATCTTGACCCATTCCGTGAATAAGAAACAAACACTAATGAAATGACACAGATGCAATCCATCTAAATAAAACAACAACCAGCAAGACAGGATAATAAATTTTTGTGATATAATGCAAAAATAAATTAATGCTTCATATCAAGTAGAACATGCCAGCATGCATACCTAGCTGGAAGGTCATATGCATTAGTAACTTTTGCCATCCCTGTTCGACATCCACCCTGACCACACACAAATGCATGTCAAGTCAGTCCCACTCTTGTATTTTCTTATCTCCATAAAAATGACCTAATAATCAAACAAGCTAACTTTAGCAACCACAAGTGTTTTGACCATATCGAGATTTGCCCCAGAGTATGAATACAGATTTGCTGCAGTAAAATTTGTATTGTTTATCAACTATCTTTGCATGATAAGAGCTTGTGTGTGTGTGTGTGGTGTGTGGATCATTAAAAATCCCTGTAACTGGTGCTCATAAACATGACATATAACCTCCACATCAAATGAAAATATTCAAATATTAGCAGCTGGCAACCAATTGACATCATACCAGTGTTGTGCATTCTTCTGCAAGACCAGGTCCAGCTGCTGCATGCAGACCAGGGCTGCTGTGTGCCTCATCCAGTAACTATAAACCATCAATTAGAAGGAAATTAGAGATGATATAAGTGAATTGCTGGTTCCTTGGTTTTCATGTTTGGAAGCTCGATGCAATTAAAAAAAGGGTTTGAAATGCTACAGCAATGCAATTTACTAAGGATCTTCATGCTGGAGCACACAGATTAGTGATGGATGCACCAAGAGGAGAAGGTGAATTGGCTTGGTGCTCCCTTTAAGCATAGAGTCAAAAACAATTTCTCAACATCAGCAGCAAGTATATAACTCATAGATCAAGTGCATCCACTGAGGACAAAGATAAAACAATTATGGTGCTCTAAAGTGTCGTATTATATCAGGTGCAATGGGAGCTTAAAAGATTTTCCATGATCCAAAAAGAGAGTTCACATTCCTTAAAATCTGAATATGAGGCCCACAACCAAACCACGGAAAAAAAAATTCAGATTGCAGGTTCTAAAATTCAGGTGTCATTGTAGATCATGTGGAAGCTGTTGGTTCAAAGACCCGTATTATATCAGGTTCACCAAAAACCAAACTCCACTAACGTATAGCTATATCCGAACCTGCTGCAAAAGTAGCAAAAGGTTTCTTCAGACATTCCACTTTCTAACCATAGATGTCAAATCTAGATAACCATAGATCACTTGGGTACAAAAGGTAAAAAGTCAACAATCATCAGTTCCAAGGATAGCGCTGCTCATGCAGTTCAACCAAATAAAGGGGAGTACCCAACATTCACCTCATTTGTAGAATTCACAACAGCGTCCACCTCAAGATTCCAAGGGTTGCCCCTCCATAAATATATCTTTGAGTTGATCTCATGATCAACTGGGAACCTCGATACCATCCCACAGCTACTGCTTTCCCCCTCAGAAGGTGACGTTAAAGGATCAGGGAAAAACGGATTTGTAAATGAAGGGTCTTCATTATCATAACCGAACGAAGATCTACTCTCAGCATCACTCCATCGCGGAACTTGATCCAAAGTCACAACTGAATCCCCATTGTCTGTGGGCGATCCACCTCGGGTTGTTACAGACGCAGGCACACGTTGGTACATTTTCTGTGGCTACTGATTAAATTCTCAGTTTCTGAAGTTGTTGGGCTCCTTGACCCAACAACCACCTACTGCAATTTTTTGTTTACAAAATCACACTAATGGAATAATTCCCTGAAACAGGAAAACGCAAAATCAAACTCAAAATCCAAATCATCACATCACACATACAGATAAATGAAAATAAGATCAGAAATTCCAATCAAAACTAACAAAAATTAGACCTAATCACATTTTGCTCTACATTTCAAGCAATTAAATTCCTTTTATAAAAAGCTTGCTATAAAAGCTGAAGCTTGCGACCCAATTACACAATTCGTAGTAATATTACTCGTAGGTAATAGAGCAGCAGGAAATCCTCAATTTCTATCCATCCAATTCAACGCTTGATCAAATCAATTAATTGCAGCAAACAGCTAAAAACAAAGAAGAATTTTAATGTCACCTTCAGTCAAGTTTTGTGCTTTGAAAACCTAATTTTTAAATTCCGAGACGAAAATTGAGTAAAATAATCGATTTTATAAAGAAATCTGAGGGAAATAAATCTGAAAGAAGAGAATTTTACGTACCTTTTAGGGATTGGACATGGTATTTAATTTTTATTTATTGAGTTAATCAATCATCTGGTGCTATGTTTTGTTTTTGTTTTTTTTAAAGAAATTGGATGAAAATTAGGATTGCTGGCTGCCTGCCTTGATGAGCTTACAACATGCAGAGCTCATCTGGCCAGACAGACAACGAATTGGTGGTAAAAAAAGGAAATTTTCTTATCATTTGTTAAGTTTCAAAATCACTCCTTCATCTTCCTCTCAATTCCATTTAAGGCCATCCATTTTGGGTAAGCTTCCGATCTTGTAAGTAAGAATACTCTTATAAATTAAAATTAAAATTAAAAGAAACTCTAGCACACGTAGAGAAACACTGTGGATTCACAAATCCACGGTGTTTTTTCAACTTTATACCTCGCAATACAAAATTGATGCCTTGGAATAGGATAGGATGTTTTTATCTTTTTACACAAGTGTTTTTTAAAAAATTATTGGTGACATGGATTTTAAAAAAAAAAAAAAAAAACAGTGGAATTATTAAAATATTTTTTTAGGGAAAAAAAGATTTTTTTTGTTCATGAGCTTTATCAATATTTCCTTTTTAAATGAAGAGTAAAAAATACCTTTAATAATTTAGAAAAAAAACAGTTTCAAATGATTTTAAAACTTCCTTCAGAGGGTATTTTTATCTGTGTATTGGTTTTTTTTTGTTATTTTCAAGTGAGGTTAGGGGCATTCTTTTCCTTTTAATAGCTTAAAATATTTTAAAAAAATTATTGCCGCTTGACAAGCACTCGATGCCAATTGGATGCCATTTGCGCTTTTTAAGTCCTATTTAGGAATGCAATGCAAAATACATTTTCTGAAATTTTTAAATTTTTTATATTTTTCAGATCTTTTTAATCTTCTGATATTAAAAATAATTTTTACAAAATAAAAAAAATATTATTTTAATATATTTTTAAGTAAAAAATACTTTAAACCACAACTGCTAACACAATTTCAAACACACCATTAAATACATATGCGGTCGCATCCCACAATCAAATGTCAACTTTCCTTGTATTTTTAGAAGCGTTGTCGCATTTTGTTCTTCCGGTGTATTTGCACTTAGCTTCTAAAAAAATTGAATTTTTTTTTCTTAAAATAATTTTTTTTATATATATTTTTAGATAGTATTGATGTGTTGATATTAAAAATAATTTTTTAAAATAAAAAAAAATTATTTTGATATATTTATAAGCAAAAAATACTTTAAATTATTGTTGTTATCACAATCTCAAACAGACCCTTCATATTTAACTTTTGTTAAAGTTTTTTTAAAAATACCTTTTTCTTTGTAAGAATTTTAACTGTAGAGGTGCCGACAAAAAATCCTCAAAATCATTCGCTTGTTTATATCAATTCAATAAATATGCTCCTTAAAAAATGTTTTGGTCAAAATTTATCCTGTATTTATAAAACCCAGGTAATTTAATTTAATTAGACCAAATTACATTATATTACAAAATCAATCCTAACTAAAACCTGGGAAGTTCTTAATAATTCAAAAATTAACGCGTTTTAAAAAAATAAATTTTCTTAAGAAAATAAATAATTTTCTCCAATACTGGCTCGTCAAGCCTTTTAAAACACTTAATAGATAAAAGTGATTTAAAAAAAAAATTGAAATGTTTAAGGAATGAGAAATTCAAAATACCTACATAAATTATTTTAAAATACTTATTTATTAAATTTTGGGATATTTTTAAGAAATCGAAAAACAAATTTTATAAAAACTACGATAATTTAAAATATTTAATAAATAATAAAATAATTTCTCACCAATTAAGATTTATGAAATAAAAATAAAAAGATTTGAAAATTCCTAGAAAAAATTCATTCGAAAGATAAACACTGTAAAAAATAAATGAAATTTTATAGAATGATGAAGGCAACTAACACCATTAATCACGATCGAGCTGACTTCTTTTTATCCTGGGCCAAAGGCCCATCCACGAAAGAAAACTATTTACACATCCTCACTGGTCCAATCCCTCTCACTCCCTTATAGAGTCCGGAGAATTGCAGCCTCTACGAAAAATACGTCGTCATGGCTCAGTAAAGTGTGATAATGATTTTTTTTTATTTTTTAAAAATTATTTTTGATATTAATAAATTAAAATTATATAAAAATATTAATTTTTTAAAAAATAATTTTAATTTTTTAAAAAAAACTTCCGAAATTTTAGATAAATTTTAAAAAAAGTTTAAATGACATTGTTTAACACACACACACACACATATATATATATATATATACACTTCATGAAACACTGTCTCATAACTCGTGCATTTTCCGTTTTTTAAAAAACAAGAAAATCACCTTTCATGTCTTTCATCAACATTCGTTCTTCCAAAAAAGGGGTCATATGCATTGAAACATCTTTAAAATCCTCAGTCGTCTCAGGCTAAGACTTAGTTAGATAATGTTACAAGATCGCTACTTAATAAAAAGTTTAAAAATTAAATAAGATATATTTGATAAAATTATGTTTTATAAAATAAAAACTGACTCTACTTAATAAAAGGTTTAGAGTACAAAATAAAGATTATTCAAAGTTTTACCCGTGACATACATAAAAAATTTTTAAAAAAAATTACCTTAAAAGATTTTATTTATAGTTTGTTCAAGATACTTTTAAAATAATATTTCCTGTCCAAACAGCATCGTTGTGGAGGAAAATCGATGGAGAATTTATCAATCTGCTAGACAGAGGAACCTTTTTGAGAAATGTGAAATAACCTTTTTGAGAGATTTGTAAAAACTCTGGGACTAAATTGATAATTGAGTGAATCCATGGGAGCTAATTTTGAGATATCCCATTGAATATTTCCACGCGAATCAATGTGTAACATTTCTAATTGTCAATTTTCCCCTTAGATACCTGATCTCCGGAAACGAATTTACACTTCCACTCCCTATCACTCGGCAATATCCACCACAACCGTGAGCCGACACGTATCCCACTTGGCTCTTGCTGTTGCATGAGGAACCAAGAAGGCGACACGTCCCCGACGCTGAAAGGGTACACGGGGAGGACAAACAACTCGCAGCTGATTACAATGGCAGCCTTTCCAGACATCTGTACTCTCCTTTTCCCTCCTCAAAATGATCACGCTGCATATATATTAATCGAATACCTCTACCGTCTATCCAATTATCCAAACAATAAATTATCTGCAATCCTCTCTTGAATCTCACCACTCTTTCCATGGATTCAGCTCCAAAGAACAAACCCGCCGAGCATGACCGTCAACCCTCTGCCTCCGAGCTTCTCGCGAGTGCCAAGTTAGTGTCGGAGGCAGCTCAAGCCTCATTCGGTAATGAAAGAGACAAGATAGACAAGGTCAAAGTTGCTGCTGCCGCAGAAGATCTTCTTGAAGCTGCCTCTAAGTATGGCAAGCTGGAAGAGAAAGGCTTGGGGCAGTATATAGAAAAGGCTGAGAATTATCTCCACCATTACCATTCTAGTTCCCAGCCTACCACCACCCCCAGCACTACTGGTTCTGGCCACACAGCCCCCGTTGAAAAACATGAATCTTCCGTCCCGCCTTCGACTGATGGTAACGATGACAAGTCTGGAGATGGGCTCGGGGGAGCTTTCAAGATGGCTCGAGGATTCTTCAAGTAGCCTTGATATATATATATATATATATATATATATATATCTTGAAATTAATTCTTTGCAAATAAATTAATGTGTCCAGTACTGCTCCATCGCTTTTAAATTCCAGTCATAATCCTTTATATATACGCGCGCGCAGTGAAGTTTAATTGCTCTTGGAGCTTAATTATATTCGACTCCGGCCATGAATGTGTCAAGTACTCTTTAATTTAATGTGTTAGCTCTATCTTCTGGTTTTTTATTGTAAATTCATTTTCGTTGCCGTAGTCAGCACAGCTAGTTTCATCAGGGAATTGAGATGCTAAGAAAATGCGAACAAAGATGACGATCCTGTTGACCATGCCGGAGTCGATTATTTGTTACCATTTGTTCCTTAATTAGTCCTAGAAAAACCCTGCAATATCGGATACATATGCTAATAATAATCGCATCCGGTGCATGTTCTACATTATTACCCGGGAGATCAAATAGAGTTTCTGCCAGAAAATCAAAAATCTTATTTGAGTATAAATCGGAATATATATTATCACAGCCTGACCCAGTAGAGGAAATCACTGTTTGCCTCCATTTCTTCGCGCCTGGCTATTTCCACGGCACGTTGTTTTAAATCCATGGTAAATTATTTATGAGTGTGATCTCTAACTTGAGAAACTCGTTTCTCTTACAAGTCATCATACAATTGTGAAACCAAAATTAATCCCGTGATTTCTCTGTCAACCAGTTTTTAGATCAAATTAATTTTCTTTTATATGCCGATTAAATGACTGATCATTGGACTAATCCAAATAAAAACCAATTTCCTATACGAAATTGTCAAATGTACGAAGAGCTTCTCTTTTTCTATATATATATATATATATATTTTTTTTAAAAATAACACGGTTATCAATTCAATTAATTGAACTACTAAGAACAGAGCAAACATAAAAATAAAAATTTGTGAAGGCTGCGCTTTAACAGGATAACCGTGAAAAAAATTTATGAAGGATACATCACTGTGTAATTGTGTGGTGCAACCTTCGCAAGTATATATGTTTGTGAAAGTACACTTGACAGCGCGACTTTTACAAATCTTTTTTATGGTTATAGTATTCTTAGCGGCGACCAATTGAATTATAGAATTATGCATCTGGTAGTAGCATAATCTGTTAAAGTTTTGCTATTCGTAGTAGCGCAATCACCCAGATCCCAATATTTTTTTTAGTTATGCTAGTTTATAAATTATCCTTTCCTAATGATATTTTAAAAAATACAAGTAATTTATAAATAGAACTTGATTAATTAATTGATATTAATAATTTTATCTATTTCTCCTAATTAAGATGGCCGATAGATTATACTTTATGCTTGGTAGGTCAAGGTAACTTGTGACTAGTACTTGTTAGAGATCATTTTTTTATGAAAGTGAAGACTCTATACATGATGCTTAAATAAATATATATTTTTAGATGAAAAATACAATAATATTATAGATAAAAATGCTTTGAAAATATATATATAATAAAAAATAAAGATTGTGAATTTTAGTTCTGAAAGTTTTATTATGTATTTATAGCTCATAAATCTTTTTTTTTTTTTCTGTGAATAGAAGTGCTTAGATTCTAGAGTGTAATTTTACCTTTATGATATTTTGTGTGATCTTCCACTCAAAATATTAAGAATATAAAATACCAAAGAGCTCACATGAGGTATTATAAAAATTCTTTAACGAGTGTTGGGTCCAGTAAGGTGTCTAAAACCAAATACATTGAGCTCGAGTGTGACAGTCGAAGCCCACGAGGGGAGAAAATGGATCCAAGTGTGTTACCAAAATCCAATTACGCTAGGATCAGGCATGATAACCCAAGCCTACCAGGAGCGAAAGTGGTTTAAGGTGGGCTACCTGAATGCAAATATGCTGGGCCTAGACTTATGAAAGATAAAAAATAAATTCAGATATATTATCTAAATCCAAGTATGTGACGTTTGAATTCTTACTCCCGAGCCATAAAGAGGGCTGGGGGACACACCCACGCTGGATGTACGCCCTGCAAGGGCTCAAGCTTCTTGTCTCAACCTATATCCTCTAGAGAGTTTGGTTCAGGCAACCATGCCTGAGCCCACTTTACTTGGACCCTCCACTATACTCTGTGCTCGGGATGCGAACTACATCTCAATTCGACCAAGCCTTTGTCCTAAACTAATTGGAGTTGGCTGCATTAATCCTTCCCTTCCATTCTGTCTGTTCGGAACCAGATTTCTCGCTACAGTATCACTTATATATTAATCTGGCTCAGAGTTGAATCACTGCGCTTTGTGCTCGTAAGCCTACATCTATCTGGTTCTAAGTTGTAGAATTACCAAGACAATATAGACAATATAGTACTGGAAGTGTGGAGTTTAATAAACATACCTTTCAAACTCCAATTTGAAAATATTTATCAGAATCATATAGGAATTATTTTACATGTCAATGAGTAGAAAAATCCAGCGGTAATCTTGACTACTTGAACCAAGGCAAGATTCTATCATTCAAGAATCCTTCAATATTAACCAATAACGATGATGGCCTTTTGTAATGGTAGCTACGGAAAAAAACTCTTACTTTTTTTTTTCTGGCATATATTTTTTGTTAAGAAATAAACTCATTAGTGAGATAATTGACTTTCCTTGTGTGATAAGAAAAATAGAATAATATAGTGTGATTTTTTTTTTATTTTTCTCCAATTGAGAAAAAATACGACTCTTCTGAAAAAATGATCCCACCATTATTCTTCTTATTTATACATCACAGCCGAATTGGGCTAGGCTCAACTATGGGCACCCGATTTTTTGATCCAAAGCTAAGAACTCCAACATAAGTTTCTTGTTTTATCTCCCTAAAAGTACAGCAAGAATATCATGTCAAAGTTTCAACTCTTGGTGTCTATTTTCCACTTGAAATTATGTAAGTGGTTTGTATTTCTTTCTCTTGTTCCTGGAACAGGCAAGCTTGCAGGGACAAAGAGTGGAGAGCAGGCAAGAAAAGACAGGAAGAGGGATGGTCTAGATAATTGGTTATTTTATTTATTAACTCATCAGTTCAGTGTTGCTTCAAGTATATGTGAAATTTCCGTGAAGTTAAATATTCTGTAGAAGTTGATTGAGGAGTATGCTTCCCTTGCAGCACCGATATTTGCTGCTCCCTACTTTCTCATTGAAAAATCTACATCATGGATGAAAGAACAACGTCTCTTGCTCACCACAATATCAATAGTATAGTCTGTACATTGCTTGTGATCAGTGCAAATCAAGCTACAGAATGGTGTAAAGCACGTATATATTTACATTTTGTAGCCATGTTTTCTGGAACTAGCTAGGGAACTCTTATAATTGGTTGATTCAAAAGCAGAAACATGTCCTGGGAAGCTTTCCTGTTTTTCTGATTGTATTTGCCTTTCCTTTTGCCCTGAGCTCTTCATTCCTTTGCCTTTCTGCTGCCTGTGCTTTTGCTGCTCCTGCAATCTGATCGATTTCAGCCATCTCAGCAGAAAATTTTTTTAGGGCTTTTGATCGTTTTCCCTCCGACTCATTCTGCAGATCCAATAAATATTCCATCAACCTCCAAGATATATAGTTCGAGTTGGATTACATAAAAGGTAAATGAAGCAAACCTGATCTGTTTTCCTAAGTCGATTTCTGGCCTTTTCCTTCTTCTTGTTCTCCCAGGAGAGTATTCTGGCATTCGTTTTCTCATACCTGACAAATCATTTTATTAGTGGTAGAACCGCATTACATTGTGTTTACTTGTCAATGAAAAATCAAAGCATATCTTTGCAAATCTATGATTTTATTACTCCAAGTACTTGGCATGTGTAATTTTTGTTAGGATTTTTTGGTTTTGCTTGTAATTGATTTTATGGTTTAGTAAAGTACTTTCCATATGAATGACTACCTCTTTTGAATTTTAGACAATTCAGCTCTCTCCCAAGCATCCGCATTTGTCCCGTCTATTCCAGGTGTTGATGAAACCTTCCTTTCGATTTTAGTTGTCGGAGTAGCAGGTTTGCTTGTAGGAGGCTGATCAGGCTTTGGTGCTGTAATTCTTGGCCATGTTGTAGGCACGTCAGTTATCGGCTCTGCACTTTCAGGCTTCATATCCTTTGTGCTGCTCAAGCTCTTATCAGCGAAGGTTGGGGTTTTCTTCATTGATGGAGCAGGCTTGTCCGTAACTGTACGGGTCCTTTTAAATTGTGGGGCAGCAGCGGCATCATCACTAGTTGTTGTTTCTTCGATAGCTGTTTCTGGCACCTTGCTATTTTGTCTTTTGAGGCTTTCAGTAGATGTTAAGATCGTTTGAATCCTTGGGGCATTTTCAGGACTTCTCATTGAACCTTCACCTGATTAGACTAATTAATCAATTGTTGTTCAAGAAAGCACCATTGAGAGCTCATATTTTATACCTAATAGTTCACTCTAATTGTTTTACCTAGAAAAGCGTTTAGATGCCCTACCTGGTTCTGACATTAAATCAGTCGATTCTTTCATTTTGCTTTTGATCTGGGTCAGAGAAGGTTCAGGGACCTTGCTGATCCTTCCCTGTTCTTGGATGCTTGGTGCGTTCGATGATGCTATGGCATAAACAGCAGCTGCCACTGCAGTTACATGCTCTATTCCACTGGAATCATAATCTTTATTCATTTGTCCAGAAAATTGTCTCTGGAACCAGTTCTGAGGTCTTTTAATCTCTGCAAAACCCACTAATGAGATTCATTATAGTTTTTTTATATACGTATTTGACTACCTTCAATCGTCTCCTCTTGGAATATGTCTTCTGTTGGTAGCGATAAGCAGTAGGAAAACTTAGGAAACTCTATTAGCAAATTAGCATGTAAAATACAAGAAACACATAAAACCTTTTACGTAATGAAAGTTAAAAGGGAATCCATAAGAATATTAAGAGGTACCTTCTTTGAAGGATGGAGTTCTTTCTCTGGCACTTCGAGGCTCTTCTGAGTTTTCCTGTCCAAAAAATCTCACCCTAACAGAAACGGCCAGTCATGGTGGGATCCTTAAGAGCAATTGATGTTAACGAGAGTAGCACGTTTACCTGACTTGCTTTAGCAGATTCTCCATTGCATTTTTGCTGTGTTTATTTGAAGGTGATGGATATGCTTCGGATTTGTCAAGGGAAGTATTCTTTCTCTTGATGCTAGCTTCTCAATGAATAAACTCCAACGAACAAGGTATTGCGTTTTGATGACTTTTCTACAGGTTTCTTTTTGCCGGGGGAGTGGATAAGAATCTTCTTTGGAAACCTCTAATTAGGGGGATTGAAAAAGGTTTCTTTTGCTCTACCTACCTGGATTTCTTCTTAATTTATGCTTGGGACAACGAGGAACATACTTGAAAACTATCATGCAGCCCCCGAAGTCAACTTTTGAATCCAGTTTAAGAAAAACTGTGATTCTTGATTTAACCCTCAAGGCAGCTTCACATGCTTTTCTGCCACGTATTCTAAAGCTAAGCCGTGGATTTAAAGATCCCTAAACAGAATCAAGTCTTCCCCAGCCCCTTGACTTGGATATCTTCATCCAAACGAGTAATTTAATTATATTCCATGAGTTCAGAAAATTCCATCGTATATCCATACCTCACTGGATATATATATATCACAAGTGCACCGCAGCGTTTTTCTTTTTTTCGTTCTGTTTGTCAAGCTGCTAACTTCCAACCATGGTAGAGAAAATTAAAGACTAGTCAGTTTAAACCTGATAGAGAAAATTAAAAACTTATCAGTAGCTACAAAAGTTCTTCGTGGATAAGTTGTATCAGCTGAAGTTTTAATTTGGCCACGTGGCAAAAAAGAATTATACATATATAAATATACTCTTAAATCCAATTTAGCTTTTAAATTTTATTCAATGCCATTCTAAATATGACTGCAAAAGAAACAATTTTTTCTAGGAAAATAAATCACTGGCACTGAAAGCCAATATATACATATGAAAAACTTCAATGCTCTGTTCCTTCAAAACTTACCCTTGATGTCATTAGCCAAAATCTTGTTGATCAAGTTCTGCAAATATCACAGAGCCCCTCAAGTTTTAGTGCCCTGATTGATTAGAATATTTGTTGCTAAAAGTAATTACAAAAAAAAAAAAAGCGAAGAGAAAAAATACAAGCCAGATTGATTAGGCCAGCCTGCTCCCATGGACACTGGTTATAGTCACCCTTCTCACCAGACCACCAATCTGAAGTTGCACAGATAAAATTATCATCGGTTTAAACTTCACGCCGTCTGGGGCAGCCTCACATCGTCTGCTCCGCATGATGAAGAAAAACATAATGATGCAAGAGTGCAAAACACATAAAGTCTTATGCTAGCCATTCTGTCAAGTCAAGATATATGAGACGTTGAATGCTGCTGACATCTTTATTTATATATATATATATATATTTTTTTTGACAAATTGAAAGGGTGGAATTCTGTTAGGATGTTGATAATAACTAATCTGGACAGGTCTAATGTTCTATGGCTTTATGATTATCTATAACTATCTTCTACTGGTTGATCTCAGCTGAACTAGGCTATGCTGGGCCGCAAAAACAAGTTTATTTTTCACTGGAACTCTTTCAAGTTTTTCTCTTGTCAATACGAAATCATCGTGTTGTGGTGACTTTTTCTGGTTTTTTTAAAAAATATATGGGGGAGAAATATAATTAATTCTTAATATGAGAATGGACATTCTAGTTTAGTATTTTTAATCGTTGATAGAGACGAAGTACACCCAAAAAAAGTTATCTTAATAAATAAATAAAATGCGCGTGACACGTTTTCCAAGTTTAGTTACCGCGCAAGAGCAGCCCGATCCTATGGAAAACTTTGCAGACAGAGGAGGCTGGTTTTGGGTCAAATGACTCATATTCTATCTGCTTGCATGGAAGTGCGTTAATAATTATAGTTTAAAATGTTTTTAAATATAAATCATGACTTGAATTATATATTTGTTTGAAAAAATATTAAAATAATATTTTTTATTTTAAAAAAAATATTTTTAATATTAATACAATAAAACAATATAAAAATATAAATAAATAAATTTTATACAAAACAAATTTAATTTTTTAAAAAATACGATTCCATTTTTAAATACTGTCACGTTTTAGAGCATGACAGAGCGTGTATGCATACAATATGGAGCAGAAGAGGGGGTGTTCGGTGCATGGCTGACCTTCTTAGCAGATGGTCTCCTTTAAGGAAGAAGCGAGACAAATGATCAATAGTGCCTAATTCAATTGCTGAACGAATATCAGGTTGAGTAAACCAAGTCTTGGGACTATTTTTCCAAAGTTTGTTCGGTCAAAAAAACAAAAAAAAAAACAGCATTCGGATCAAAAGGGCGTCGGCGCTCAGCATGTATACCATAAAACAAAACGGAGACGCGTGATAATAATTAAAAAAAAAATGACAGCATTAAATTCCTAGATATCCTGTAGCACATGCAGGTACATAGATTGCTGACAAGGAGAGATTTGGCCCCTTTGGGCTCTACAGCATTCTTTTTATATCCCTTTTAGACAAACACTATGGTCATTCAAGGGAAAAGTTTGAACTGGGGAGCTACTAAATTTCCCATTTCATTGCAGAAACATAAATATAGGCTTGTCATGCCAAAAATATTAGTGTCCAAAAAATAAAAAATAGGCTGATTGATGCTTACACTACACTACAAAATCAGTATCAGACACTTCAAGGACTTTGTGAACGCCTATTGGGTTTACACCTGGCTTGAATGCATTTCCTTCAATATATCTGCAGAAAACATTCAATTAGCTATGGTTCACCGAGATGCACACAAAACAAATTATCACATTCCAAGTCCAAGGGGAGAAAGAAACTCACAATTCTTTCAAATATGGGTGCTTATAGAAGGCGTCAGGAATTCTCCCATTAAAATTGTTGTGATCCAAGTACCTGGATGATGACGAAAGCATATATAATGAATAAAAAAAAAAAAAGGAATACACAATTTAACAGTGCACAGATACTTAGCTAACAATTGGATCCAACAATTTGACCAATTCAAACTGGGGGGCTAGACACATGCCAGCAAAAAGATGCATTGGGTTTAATGACGTTGAAACAGAACAGAAATTCTTGGAGAATAGGCTACATATGGATGACAAAAGGAGACCAGCAAGATGACCAAAATCACTTCAGATGAAATAGCTTGGGCATTTTCAAATTTTATTTGGGAACAGTTTTTTGTGTGACAAAAATACCTCAACCTTGATGCCATTTGTGAGTATGTCAAAAGATTTGTGGCCAGACAGTAAATATTCAACTGTTTGCTAGAGAATGATTGAACAAATTATGGATGTAAAATATAAGAGATCTACACCCAGATAAAGCACATTCTTAGGCATTTTTTCTTCATGGAAATGCTGCTATAGCTGGGATGCAAGCCTTTATTTTTTTTTTCTTTTATCGCAGGACAATCCAAGATGATATATTTTTTCAATTCAATCCATCATGGCATGCAGCAGTGGCGGAGGGAGGGGGGGCTGGCAGGGGCCCCGGCCCCTGCAAGAAAATGCCCCTCCCTTGTATATTTATAATTGTAAATATTTATAATATTTCTTGGCCCTTCAATTTATATTTCTTGACCCCTTCAAACTTTCTTTTCTTGCTCCGCCCCTGGCATGCAGTGCTTTTGACAAAAGGCTGGTTATAACTTTGACCTGATGAGAGCATTACCAACACTAGAGAAATGTAGCAGTAATATTTTGAAGAAGAAACTTACAAGTAAGTCAATCTAGGCATATGAGCAAGTCCAACAGGTATTATTCCAGTCATTTTATTGTGTGATAGGTGCCTGAAACCAATAAAGCAACCAATTATAATCATGGTACATCAATGAAAATCTAGCTGCCTTTAGAAAGAAAGAACAAAAATGAAGAGAAACTTACAAGATTTCCAAACTGGTTAGGTTTGCAAGTTGTGCGGGGACTCCACCAGTTAGATAATTATCATTTAAATAACTACATATCAAGGTCAGATATAGAATTACTTACAAAAGCTTCACCAAAAAATAAAGGAGCAAATGTGAGCTTACAGGATCACATAAACTTACAGGTTGCGAAGTGCAGGGAAGCAACCATCAGAACGTATTAGTTCCCTGATTGTACCCACCAAATGATTGTTGCCAACATCCCTAAACACGAGGTATTAGAATTAGATTGGCAAAAATATAGTTCTACCATTTAACATACAACAAAGACATGCTGAGAAGGGGATGGCCTCTTACAAGTGCCGAAGATTTTTCAGTGTCCCCAATTCTGCAGGAATTCGCCCAGAAAAACGATTCTCATGTAGATAAAGATACCGAAGCTCAGGCAGATTAGCAAGCTCCCTAGGGATTTCTCCTTTGAAAGCATTGAAGCTCAGATAACTGCAAAAGGATACATGAAACGACTTTTCAGATGAAAGAATCCCTAACGACATCATATTATATACTGGAGAAAATTAGATCACTTACAGATGAGTCAAACTCTTCAGTTCACCTATTTCAGGAGGAAGAACATCTTGTAGTTTATTCCACCTCAAATTACTGACACAACAACAACAGAACACCAACATAATGAATCACACTTTGCAACAACTACCCAAATTAACTCAAAGCTTAAAAATTCAGCACAAAGTAAAAACTTAAAATAAGCAAAAGAAAAGGGCTATTACAGTATCTTAAGACGCTTCAATCGCCCAATTTGCGGAGGAATAGGCCCTGTGAGCTTGTTATTATGAAGATCCCTGCACGTATAGAAAAACCCATATAGAAAAATCACAAACACTTCCAATACATGAACTCTATCAAATAAAGAACCGCCCTGCCTTCATTAAATTAGCACCACTTGTACTTGTAGTCCATAAATTTAAAAACAGAAGCTGCTGAAATAGATCAACAAAATTGAAAAAATTAAATCCAAATCTTACAGTCTAGTAAGATCCAGCAAATTGGTTACAGCAGTAGGAAATGGCCCCACGATGGACACTGCGTACACTTCCCTGCAACCAATAATAAAGGAATAAAAAACCTCAAATTTTCAATATTTCTCAAAACCCCTATTTCTATATTTACCAAATTGAGATAAAAAAAAAATCAAACTATCAGTAATTACAATTCAGTGACGACTCTATAATCTCCTGCGATAGAGCAAGTGACGCCGGACCACGGCGGATGGTCACCGTCGCCACAAGGATCGTCGCCGACCCAAGCGTACACCACTCTCCAACCTAGCGATGCCTTTATTTCATTTAAAGCTTTCACTGCAAAAACAAATACACACTAAAAAATCATCAATCTGAAGAGATATTTGGTTTAAACTTTACAGAGCGAGTTAAAAGGAGAGATCTGAAGAAACACCGTCGCGTTTAAGGGTTTTGGAGAGAGCGAGATGGAAGATAAGAGGGAAAATGAGGATGAGAGAGAGGGAGAATGATGGACGCGCCATTTTTTGGAAGAGAAGGTCGGGTGAGTGTGATCACTATAAATTATGCGAAGAATAAATGGAAGAGAAGGTAGAATAAAGATCTATTAAGTATTACTATATTTATTATTATTGTAGATTATTAATTAGTCCATCACTAACGGGACCCGGAGTCGGTGTTTGGTTCGAGGGTTTTGGAAGTGTGGTAGCGATTGCTTTTTAAATAGTTTTTCGTGTCGAAAAGCATGTCAATAATATTTTTTTATTTTTTAAAAATCATTTTTGATATCATCACATCAAAACGATCCAAAAAATATAAATTACACTCAATTTTAACAAAAAAAAAAAAAATTTGGTGAAAAACCGGTTTGGCCACCATGCCAAACGGGCACACTGCACTCAGCTTCAGAAAACGCCGAGTGGAATGCCTGCCACTTTATTTTTTCGATTTAGGTTAAAATGTAAAATATATTCCAGAAGTTTGACTTAATACGATATTATTAAGATACGTGTAAGTTATATTTTATTAAAATTTATTTTTTATTTTATTTTCATAATATATTAATGTTAAAAACAAAAAATATTATTTAAATTAAAAAACATTTTAAAAAACAATATTTATGACAGTATAAAAATATACTATAAGAAGCTATGTTCCAAACAGTGTCTCAACCAAAAAAAATTTTAAAATAATTTTTTATATATATTTTTAAATTATTATATACTAATATTAAAAAATAATTGTTAAAAAATATATATATTATTTTAATTTATTTCCAAATAAAAATCATTTTAAAAAAAATTATATCACACCTGAATCCCTCTTTTTCAAACTTTTTACTTACACCTCGTAAACACTTAATTAATTTGTGATTTGTGAAACTTATTAATATTTGTTTTAAGCCACATCAATCGAACTGAACATTTAAAAAACATAGACCTTCTTTTCTTTCCTATTGGGCACGAAAAACTATAGTTTATTACCTTAAATTTTCAATTTTTCTTTTTTATTTTTTGAAAGTTTCACATGTCAGTTTTTAAAAAGATTTTATTTACATCTCAGTTATTAAATTTTTTTTAAAAAAAATCATTGAAAAAAGAAAAAAAAACAATTGCTTAAACAGCCACATTTTAGCAACTAAAATGATGAATCTTGATATAAATATATTCATTGAGGAGAAATAAATTTGATGAAAACAACATTTTTCCTTGAATATGTTTTAAAAAATAAATTAAGACTCGTGAAGTTATTTTTTATTTGGTTAGAATTTTAGTTTTTAAGAGTGATTGCAAGTTTAAGATTTGAAATAGGTCTATCGAGATTAGTATGCTGTTCTTTAAGTATTTTTAAATGAAAAAAGATTAAAATTAAGTTTTTAGAGATCATAATAGTTTTTGATTAATTAATTTTTTTCTTTTATTTTTTGATTAAGTATTTTTAAGTGAAAAAAAAAGATTAAAATCAGTATTTGTTTTCTTTTTTTTAGCTCTGGCCTAATTAAAAACATTAGTAACCTTGGCCTTTCTTTATTTTTTTATTTTTTATTATTATCTCTCAAATTCCCATATTCTATTTTATCTCTTCGCCCTTTTTTTAATTTTAATTAACTTAATCTCAACCACTTACTTAGTCAAGCTATCCAGTTATCAATATTGTTGCCGTTTTCATTTGTCCAATGACGTGGAGAAAAATCGGGTTAAATGCATGCTTGGTCCTTTCACTATTTAATATTGTTAATCCAGCCATTCATCAATTTAATTTGTTAATATGACCCTTGTATTTCATGATTTTTTTTTTAATTCAATTTGAATCTTCCATCTACTCCCATTCAAGTCAAATATTAAATTTAACCAAAACTGTTCACTTGTCAGCTAAAGACCAATCGGCGTAAATTAATTGAAAAAACAGTGATTATTGTGTTTATTTAAACAAAAAAAATGACTGTGATCTATCTGATCATTAAGGTTTTTGGCTTGCCCGTTTAAAAATTGAAGAATTTTTTAGAAAAAGCTATTTCAGGATTACCTGAATTAAGAAATGTCACCGGCGCACTTGTCCATTTTCTGCAGATTTCTCTAGGAGCACATGCACAAAAAGGGAAGACCCGAAGGTAAAATTACCTTGGTTAGCAATAAAAATACTAGTTATAAAGCTGTCAATGCAGACCAAACATGGATTTGTCCAGCCATTTTTGGACGGCATTTTGATCATGTCTAGAAGGAAAATTGAGGAATGCTCCTGCATTTCTTCATTCTCGTGATGTGAAACCACACTTGGAAGGTAATTGCATAAATTAAAGCAAACGTCCATTACCAATTTCTACACTACGTATAACATAACAGGCAGAGGTGCATTGCCCAGTTAGAGCGCCAACGAGCTAGCTAGCTCCACAGTGATTTGTGTATTCATCCGAAAACAGGCGAGATGCTGACCATGAATGCATCAATGACAAAGCTGAGAGAGAGAAGAGAAGCAACAGTATAAACAAAATGAACACAGTGAAACTTAGATTAATCTACTTAGCTATATACCCTCGACGTCAGGATTGTGGTTGCGGACCCACATGGGGAGACAAATCTGCCCCCAGCCTCCATTCTTTGATTGACTTTGGCTTATACACCTCCAAATTAATTAACGCAACTCGGTTTCTTTTGAAGTCCATACCTCCACCAAAATTCATCCACAGCTGAACTTGTCATGACATGAAGATTGAAGACCATTTCCATGCTTGTTTAACTGCCCCCTAACTTTTCAAGCCTCTCCCACATTACAAGCTTTGCATCTTCTAATAACACAATCTAGTAATCAAACACAAGCACAGCTGATCCTTTTCTGCATGCATAATAGTCACTGTATATCCATTAATACATAACTCTCCTTTCAAGAATTCGATCAGTCGACCAGATGCTCAAGAAATAATGTAGGCAGGCATGAGAAGGTCATGCCGTAGAGACCAAGAAAGACCAGAGAAGAAATGCAAAGAGCGATCATATATAATTCAAGAAAGAAGAAAATCTTAGCAAAAAAATATATATGGAAAGAACTTGGCCATATTTAGTATAGCTAGTGCTATAATACTGAAGAGATGAAAGATGGTATTGAGTCTATTCACTGTACTGTTTAAATTATATATAGGTACGGTGATGAAATCAAGAACTCTGATCAATTATGCAGGGGGTTAGGCCCAGAAGGTACTAGCCTCTTCTCAACACCATATCTTGGATCAATCTCAATAGGTGGTGGTCGTGGTGGTGGAAGTGGTGACCCTAGATGTCGCCGGCCGTTCATTCTTTGAAACCGAATGCACCAAGAACGTGAGGAGCTTTTATGAGGGGAAGAACCACAAGAATGGTGTTGACTGTTGAAGCGGTGGTGCTGGTTTCTTGAAGATGTCTCAAGTGAAGCGGAGGTAGAGACTCCAGTGGCGGTTGATGATATGACAAAGAAGAGGAGGAGCAGAGCCAAGATAAGGAGGCCGTGACTAGACAAGGTGGTGGTTGAAGAAAAAGGGTTCTTCATGGTTGAGAGAGGTAGAGGGGAAGGGAGATAGCGATTGTTTGAAGAGATGGCTTGGAGAGAAATGAGAAAGGAAAGGAAGATGGGGTTAGAAGAAGGGTTTTAATGCGAAGCAAGAGACACATGAAGAACCCTTTTAATGCGAATATAATTTGTCAAAGAACAAAGGGGGCCACTTTTTCTGGAAATCGACTTTTATCTTTCTTGTCAAATTAATTAGCCACGAATTATAGGGTATATACTATATTGCTCCTCAAACCGATATTAGCTAAAAAAATATATATATTTTTAAATTATTTTGATATTTTGTGTTAAAAATAAATTTTAAAAAAATAAAAAATAATGTTTTAATATATTTTTTAAGTAAAAAATATTTTAAAAAATAATAATTATTATATTTTTAAATATATTTTTTAATTGATTGCGGGACTGATAAAAGAAATGGATAATTATGATAAAAGAAGAACTTGAGATTGTATATATTCAATTTGAGTCAAATATATTAAATTCATTTGAATAACTGGGTGTCGACCACTAATTTTTTCCTTTTCTTCTTTTTAGTGAAGTTGACTGAGATAATTTAATACTTAAATCATTTAACACTCTTCTATTACGTGGCAGGACCACTTTGAGACATCTCATTGCATTTGTGTTAAAATGGTAGCTTTAAATTAAATACACAAGATTTTTCTTTTGACCACACTTAATGATTTGAGTTTGCGAGGAAAAAAAAAAAAAACGGGTTAAACTGGAGTGAATTATAGAGATGAAGATTTTTTATTTGGTTTAGTTTTTATTAAAAAAACAATTAAATTAAATTTTTTTAAAAAAATTAAAATTAATTAATTTCGGTTTAGTTTAGTTTTTTATGATATAAATCAATTTAGCTTAATTTTTTTTATTTAATTCGGTTTTTTTTGTGTGATAATAATTGGATAAAATTATTATTTTCATATATATTTAAAAAAATATTTTTAAAAATTATTATTATTATATTTTAAAAAAAAAGAGAGGACGGGGAGTTTTAAAAATAATCCAATATTATTTATCCAAGCTTGATATGGACGCGACAAAAAAATCAACTGTTAGTTGCGAAGGGAGGGTTGGGGAGGGGGTGCGTGTGTGTGGATCCAGGAACCACGCATATTCTCTGCCGTTTAATTGCATAGCCATATTTTAATATATATGGGATCAAAACGTTCGTGAACATGTACAGCTCACGTGGATCCGGAACCCTAAATCTGGGCTCATTAATTAGGATTGTCATTGGGGAAGAGGAGCTGGGGACTGCTGCCCCGACTACAGAGGATTACTGTCTCATTCCAATTTCTTCACGGATGTTGCAGATAAAGTCATGGTCTTCGGATTCATGAAAGGACTGCATTTTATTATGACTTGATGAGGTCACGGGAAGAATGGCCTCATGCACGTCCCACCTGAAAGGGCCAGCTCCGGGTGACTGTTCATAGTTATCAAACCAGTTACTTCAAATCTAACTCGGATTGAGTTTGTGATTCAACTACTTGTGACGTTAATCAGTGTAACTTAATTGACTCGATTTAAATTGATTAATCGTGTGAGATCCGGTTTAGATTTGGCATACTCTAAAGGTTAACCTTGAAAATATTAAAATAAAAGCCAAATTATTTATATCATTGACCCCGGGTAAGTTTTTTTTGAAGGGAAAAGACATCGAGCACTACTAGCATGTTTTTTTAATAGGAAAAAAAAATTTAAATCGCGCAGGAGTTAATTTAAAGTGTCTTGGTTGATTCTGTGAATCCATGAATAATTGGGATGAGTGGTAAAAAAATAGTCTAACTAAGAAAAATTTTAAAAGATATTTTTAAAATATTTTAAAATAAGAACATATTAAATTAAATCTGTAAACCTGGATTGACCTGCAAGATTCATGACCTGAATTATAGAATTATGATGACCTTGTCGAAAACAAATTGAAATAAATTACAAAACATGATTTCAAATCAACCTAGGTTCTAGGTTGAATGATGAAATTAAAAAAAATTGATTTTGATCAACCAACCAAACTCGTGCCCCAAATCATGAAAATAAGATAGCATCACAAAAATAAAAATAAAAAAATTATAAAATTTAATTATTAATAAATCTGGTATTAGTGTTGAGGGATGAAATAAAAAAAATCAATCTCAAAATAACAAAAATAACATCAACTCAAGTTAATCCAATAAATTTATAATCTGTATATTAATACTGAGGTAATTTTATATAATTATTTATCTTAATGAAATTGGATAAAACAAATAAGCAAATAAACAAAAATGATGGACCCATCAAATAAAGGACAGGCACCTAGGCTTGGGTGACCCTGCCCACTGGACTTCAAAAAAAAGTTATGTCCTGTGTATTGCGTTGCCTGCCCTTTAATTTTTTTTAAATAAGATAGATAACATCGAATGCTAACATAGAGTTTGATGATTAGAGAGTCACTGGGAAGTCAGAGTTGTGATATTTCAATAAAAACTATTTTAAACTATTTTTCTTATCAAGAACGCCTAAAAAATATCATAGATATACAAATAAACTCAATTATGGCTTTAAATAACTTTAAAATCATTCAAAAAATAAAAAAAAATCAATAAAAAAAAAACAAAACAAAACCCGAATTTACTTTCACAAGCAAGGTCAAGGCCGAAGAATACCTTGCTGGAACTTCTTTCACCAAATATAACCTGACACCGAAATTAATATTTTTCATGCCCATAATCCATGCCAGCCAACATTTTTCTCACTTCCCCCAAAATTCAGCAACCCTCTCTTTTTTCTTTCAAATCTAAAAATTAAAAATTAAAGTTTTATGCTAGTAGTCATTTTTATTTTGTATTGATATCTTTTATCAAGTGGGAATGATCATTATTTTATAAACCATGACAAATTACATAGAAAACCATGCGCGGATCCCATTAACTACCGCAAATGGATGATTATACTTTTTTTTTTTAATTAAAAAAATGACCTCTTAAAAGTGCATGCCAAGATATTTTTATAAATCCAGAACGTATAAAAATAAGATAGTTAGTATTGAAAGAAAATTCGCAATCAGAAACAATAAAATGGCAACAAGCCTAGCCCACCCACTTTTCAGATCCCAGCTCAACAAGATCAATCAAACTCACCTTCTTGTTTCTGCCACACAAACGAAAGATATCAAGACGAAGAAACTCCCTCTCCTTCTCCTTCTCTCCCACCACACTCAAACTCCCCTCTCCAAAGTCACAATCTCCGTTACCCCAACAGCCCTCCAAAAATTAATCTGGTGACAGTACGTAACCATTTCCTGGTCTAACATTGACTCACCTTCCAAACTCGATTGGCTCGGTCTTTACCCACCTCCTGACTCTCTTAACGAGCACTCCACCGGCTACAAGTTCCAATCTTCCTCTCCTTCCTGGCAATCGGGGTCGGGTTCCATTTCCTTGCCCATCACGGTGTTTTGTGGTCATATTCTGCTCTCGTTGGCACTTTTCACATGACCAGCTGCACTGTGATCCTATTTCTCTGTATAATATTCATGAGTGGATGAAGGTAGTATCATCTGTTTCTTGCCCAGATGACCCTACGAACTTCACTGCAGCAGCGACAACTGTAGTTGATAAAGTTCAATTAGCTAGCTTGTCCACCATCCGAGTTGGAAATATTTTGATAACTGGATGGAAGTGAGTACTCCAAGGGTTGTCAAAATAACTCGGAGTTTTGTCTCACGGAATGGAGACTCGGATGAAACGATAGCCTTCCTGTTTGGAGACATGGGAACTCCAACACCAAATGCTACCTTTATATATCAGTACACAAGACGGAAGCATATCAACCATGAAGTGGATCCTCCGTGACATAGAAGCTATTGGTGACAAGCCTGCTTTTGTTTCTCTTCCCGGAGATATCAGCTATGCAAGAGGCTGCTAATGGTTGTGGGACCATTTTTTTACTCAAGCTGAACCAGTTGCATCCAAAGTGCGCATACCATGTGTGCATTGGTAATCTTGAGTATGATTGGCCTTTACAGCCCTGGAAACCGGATTGGTCCAATGCAGTTTACGGAACTGATGGCGGTTGTGAATGTTGGGTTCCTTACAGCCTTAAATTTAACATGCCAGGGAACTCTTCAGAGTCAACTGGGACCCGTGCTCCTGGACTCGAAACCTTTGTACATATCAACTAAGACCAATTTCGTTTCTGGGAGCAGCCAATATAACTTTATAAAGCAAGATCTGGAATCAGTTAACCGGAGCAAGGCCCCTTTTGTGGTGGTCCAAAGGCACAGACCAATGTAAACTACTAGCAACAAAAACAGGGATGCCCCTTGAGGAAAAAAATGCTTGAGCACTTGGAACGTTTGTTTGCGAAAAACAATGTCACCCTTGCATTGTGGGGTCATGTGCATAGATATGAAAGGTTTAGTGTGCAACTTCACCTGCGAAAGCACTTGGAAGGGATTTCTGGTCCACCCAAATGATCCAATCTTTCCACAGCCTGACCGGTCTATGTACCGTGGAGGCGAGTTCAAGGAGAAGCTAACACTTACTTATGTAGGGAACCAGGATGGACAGATGCATGATATGGTGGAGATATTGGCATCTGGAGAAGTTCTCAGTGGTGGAGACAGCATTAGTAAGGAAGCTGGAGACAGGATTAAGTTGATTGATTCTACTTTCCCATGGTATGTCAAGGGCTGCTCGTCCTGGGGGCTTTTGTGGGCAATATTCTCGGCTACGCTTCCCTTTCCAGGAAGCAAAATGGTAACAGGGCCAGCTGGGCCTAGACTCCGATCCTGTGAAAAGCGAGGAGATCTGAAAGACTACGACTCTACGAGGAAATTATGATGCTGGCTATACATGCATGCAGGACATGTTTCCTTGTAGTTTTGGAGCGCTCGTGTGCGGGCGTCATTGCAGGATTTTTTTTTTCATGTATTTTTTTTTTAATGAAAACACGTTTTTTATTTTATATCAATGGCATATTTTTTAAATAAAAACTAAAAAGAGTTGAAATAAATATTTATTAAAATTTTTATCATTTGAATCGAGAAGGAAAAAATATATTTTTTAAATTATTTTTTTCTTATTCATGTGTTTTTTTTTTGGAAAAAAATTACTTTTTATATGAAAACATTGTTTTTTTTTTTTTAAAAAAATAAAAACTCATCATAATATGAAAAATAAGTTTCAATTAAAAAATATAAATTTATAATGAAAATTTTTTATAATGAAAAAAATAAAAATAGATATTTTATTTTACTGAATATTCTTGAACATATATATTATTTTTAAAATACATATTAGTTTCATATATAATAACTCACAAAGTAATTAATATTACTATAGAAAATATTATTTTATATTAAAATTATGGTGGAATTGGATAATATTTTAAATATATTTTAATTATAATGGTTTTTATCCTTTAAAAAAAAACTAATTTAAAAAAACTTAAAGGCACTATAAAAAAAGGCTAGCACCTTGGCCTGGAAAGATGAAACTTGATGCAAAATAAAAAAAGTCGAGTAATGCATGGGCTTGCAAGACTAGACTTGTGTGTCTAGTCCCTTTTTTTTTTATAAAAAAATAGACATGTTTCTGTTAAATAAAACAGAGGATCTATTATTTATGTGGTCAGATAATAAATTGTCTCTTAACTCAAATTATAACTACCTTTGATGGTTAGAAATTCGAGGTTCGAGTTCTGGGCCCTTAAAAAACTTTCGTTAAACTTATTTTTAACTTAAAATACCATTTAATTAGTCTAAAAAACTAAATTGATTAAAAAACTCTCTTGCGCCTTGATTTACTTTTTCTAACAAGATGAAAAATTCAAACGACCTTTATGAAACTTCTCTTTGTGAGACGAGCTCATGGACATCAAAGATTGATTTTTTTTTTTTGCCTGTTAGAATATACCCAACCGTGACCTTTATTTTCTCCTTTTATTTTTTTTTTGCTGATTTTTTTTCTCCTCTCTTGCTACTCAGAAACTAAAACAAGAAAAATAAAATGAACTTTAGGATTGAAATATAAATTCCTAAAACTCAAGGGACTAAATGATGCACAAATTGAATTTTTTTAACCAAATTGAAGTTTTTTTTGTGCCTTTTGAATTGTAGGTCTATTTTGGTCTTTTTTTTTTAAACTATAATATTAAATCTAATTTATAAAATTGATCTTTAATTGATCATTATAATTTTTCCCGACACTTCATTTACGCGAGAAAAGCGAAGCCTAACAAATAAAATGTTGCATACATAACGTGAGAATAAAATTAAAAAGAAATAAAATTCAATGATTAGAATAAAAAAAACGAATAAACAATGTTGTGCATAATGACATAATAAAATGTGAAGAGATGAACAATAATCTATAATATATAGTAAAAGAAGGTATGCTTTTAGTTAGTTTGTAGTTGTAAATGAAGCCTTCCTGGTTGTTTCGGCAAATTGAGTGGCTAAAAAACTACATTATCCTTTTATATCATTCCTGTAAATACTAAATACCAGTCTTTGTTCTTTATTTAGTAAGAACAAAAGCATTATACGTGTTTGTAGGAATATGTTTTAATGGAGTCAGTAACACAATCTGAATGTCACTGCCAATAGAGCTCACATAATTTAACGTTGTCAGTGGAACATCAATAGTCCTGATTCTCCTAACCTGTGAGTGTGTGAAGTAGATGCATCCTTGAGGAGAAATTATATGCCAAAGAAGCGAGGAATAGATTTTGTATTAACAGTATCTTGAAAGAGAAACAACACTTGCACTTTGTATACAACTAGCCGCTGCAATAGCTAAACAGAAGTTATGTAAACTGAATTCTGGATTCAGTAGCTGAAGGTGATACCACGCTGCCCGGTGTTTCACTTCCCAAGCAAACGGCGTGCACGTTGATTAGCTCCTTTCACTCGAGAGTTCAGCTCATCAACATCATCACTAAGGTGATCAAGGGATTTATTTTGCCTGCATCATTGACATAATTTAGAACCATAAGATCACAAATCGCATCAATGACACAACTAACAGGACTTGCAATGAGGCAGACAGTAGCTTTGCTCGCATAGAATGTGGCTTTTCAAGATTTATTCTAGGAAGAGAAGCGAAAAATGTTTTTGACGAACTTGCAATTGCAATGCACCAAAACATCAAAATTTTCAATCGAGAGTGACGTCAAACTGACCTGTCAAGTTCACTTCCCATATCAATTGCCATGCCTTTTAAATCACCCAAGATGTTGCTTAAATCTGAAAGTGCATCATCTTGCTTTCCCTTCTCTGCCTGATATCATCACAGCCATTTATGCATAAATTCCAATATTACACTACAATTGAATTCTCCCAAGTTCCAATCACCAGCCAAGGAAACTAACCTCAACTTTCTGCAGTGCGTTTGTTGGTTCAGGAGGAGGTGTTGTAGGAGCTGAACGTCCTCTAGGAGCTAAACCCAGCTTTTCTCTTTCTCCTCTGTTGTATTGGTTCAGTTTGGAAGGTTTATCTGTAGCCAGTAAAGCAGTTCAAAGAAGAACACAAGGCAACAATTCTTAGAAAATGAAACAAGCCAGTGATGCTAGAAACCTGCTGTGATCAAAGGTCCTGTTATATCCCGGGTTTTCTTTGGCTTCCAAGGCTTAGAGAAAATGCCTCCGAGATTGTTTAAGAGCTTCTCACCCTGATATTACCAGTTTGAGATCATTAGAAGCTATCACCAACTGTTTGTGAAATGATGGAAGGATCCAGGAAACGAGTTCAAAGAAAACCAAATGGAGAACCAAGAAGAAAGCTTTTCAAAAAAGTCATATATGCTCTTCAATGGTAATCCATTACCAGGTAATGTTTCTTTATAAACAGTAAAGCAAAATAAAAGCTTCCTTTTTTTTTACATCTGTATTTTTTTTTCTGGGTGAGTTGACCTCGTTTTAGTTTCTTGAGCCAAGCAGACTACTGTAATAGAATGACAGATTATCTTTATAGAATTTAAAAATCAAGCCTTACGTATGCAACATATCTTCAAGGTATATGCTTTCTTTCTACAAAATTTTTCTCACATCTAATCAAGCAAATAATGAGCTCAATCCTTATCTAACTGAACTGATGCCTCATAAACGTACTCTCTTATGCAAGTTAAGGACCAAGAAGCCATGAGGGGGCATGGCCAAAATTTTGCATCCCTTGCAAGCGTTTTTCCTTCCAATAAGCATATGCTGAATTGCATGAAATTTATGTAGAAAAAATCCTTGGTCTTGCTATCAAATTCAACTGAAACAGAATTATCTTCACACAAGCATATAAGAAAAGGCCCTGTTGATGACATAAATATACACATTGCTCAACCTAACATGATACATTATGGATTTGCTATTGCATAGAGTCAGATAACACGGAACTTTCGTAAGTACTGATCCAAGGTAGGCCGAATTAGCCAAAATGAACCAAGTCTAAACTCTGGAGATAATAAGATAAGAAGTATTACCATCATCTTTTCTCCATTCTTTTTAAATAAAACAACCATCAGTTTTCCACCTCGACTAATGCAATTCCTATAAACAGTCGAACGAACAATGATTTCATAACAACGCATTGAGCTTACCTTACCGAGATCCTTATCCATATCAACAGCCATGTTGTGGGTCCTGGTGATTTGTTCACCCTGAGCATGCAACATTTCAAGAGTCCTTGTAGCATCTTGTCTGATATCTTCGGCAATCCTGAGGCAGTTAGTAACACTCTTTGTTGTCTCCTCAGCCTTGTAGGTAGCATAGTTCTCCAGTTCTTGAACACTTTGGTTCTCTAGCCCTCCTGAGTCACGGAAATCGTTCTTGTACCCGTCTCTATCATCGAAAGCATCATTGGGGACATTAAGCATGGGCTCAGAAGAAGTTCGTTTTTCGTGATGAAGTGTTTGCTTGGCATTGGATTCATCATCTGAATCAAAAGGGTTAGAGGTAAAAGAGGCTGGAGGGTTCACTGAACTTTGCTTGGTAGGTTTATTATTTGCTGGTGATTTCCTAAATCCAAACATTTTAACTGTGAGCAAAACTTGTGCACAGCCCAAGAAAAGGGTACAATGGTATCTGAGTGAAACTTCAATCCTGATACCTAAACATAAACCACGTCAATCAGCTGTAATGGCAATTGAGATTTTTCTTCCCAATCTATTTTATTTTCTTTACTAAGAAAATGTTTCAGGATGCTAACAGCATATTTGCCAACCATTAGTATTAAATCTCAAGCCAAACACAAACATTAAAAGCACCCAGAAATCAATTACCAACATAACTCCAATTAACATAAATAGATGAGAGAAAGAAATAAAGAACCAGAATTTTGCAAGACATTAAAGTTAACAAATGTGAATGGGTCGTAGATTTGATAAGAAGAAAAAAAACGGAGGAACCACTGAAAATGGAATCCCAACTCCTCCTTTTTGGTTATCTTGGGTCTTGAACACAACAACAAAAGAAAGATGTCAAATTAATGAAATGAACAACGGAATTTATCCCTGAAGAGTGAAGATTAACGTTCCAAATAATCAAAACTAGAATCTCTCAGTCTTATCCAGAAAATAAGGCAAACAGATCAAGAACCATGCTGCAATAAGCAAGATAAGCATGAGGGGAAAAAATCATCTTGCTTCGAAGTAATGCAAGAACGACAAATCAAAAGAACATCACATTAAAAAGTAGAACTAAAGAAGGGAAAGAGATCAAAGAATGGGTACCTAAGATCAGAATGAAGATTGAGAGCAGCAATTATAATTCCTTTCCAATTGCCAAGAGAAGTTTCACGTAAAGCCCGTGGATGGGAATCAAAGAATGGTTACCTGAAAACAAACTCCTCCTTTCTAATAGAAAGAGAGTTTTTGGTAAATATTGTGTGCCTATCTGTCTATGTTTGAATGAATCAAACAGATGGGAGGCACTGCGTAAAATAAGAAAGGCTAAAATCTCGTCTTCATGGAGGAAGAAAACGTCCCCCCTCAATTTTTAGACCGTTGGGATCCTTTTGTCCTTTTCTCCCGTGAGTTTAATTGAAAAACTGGTTTGGTGGTCAAAGTCCATATTGGATGTCTCTAACCAGGCCCAATTGTTTTTTTCAAATTTCGTTTTTATTGGATCAAGCCCAACTGGTTGTTGATGTAAGAAGGGGGATATGGGTATGGGCCTAAGTGGGATTACTCAACAAGACGCATCTAAAACCGAAACCCCACTCCCTCTTTTACTCTCTACCACCGATATTTCCCTCGTCCTGAACATGGAGGAAAGCTGCTGTCACACGAGGAAAAACCAAAAGCCCACTCTCTCTTTCACCAATCCATCTAAAAAAGAGCAGAGAACAACAACAATTCATGGCTGCTTTACCATTCTCTGCTGCTCAATTGAAATTCAGTTTCAGGTTCCACATGTGTTTCAGGCTTCAACTACAGAGCCAGCCATTCAAATCTATTCTTTTCTAGAACCCAACGGTTTTTCAATCGTTCAAGAAGAAGAAAGTTGTCTTTCAAAAACATTGCTAGAGACGAAAGGCAAGAATTGAAAGATCCCACAGTCAATGAAGAAGGTTCTTGCTGTACTCGAAAGCTTCTTCCCTTTCTAGTCTATTTAGCGTTCTCTCATTCAACAGCATGTACTGATATTGCGCATGTGCTTTTATACTGTGTTTACACCCTCTTTAGATCCATTTGAACCTGATTCAGCATCTATTGCAGCCAGCATTAAATACCATGCAGAATCACACCATCATTCTCTCCAGAACTGCAGAAAGCGTTCGCGATTCGCTAATCATAAATTGGAATGCCACATATGAGAAGATGAATGTAAAACAGGCATATTATCTGTCTATGGAGTGCCTACTGGTTCAGTACTGTTGGTTTTCTGGTGGCCACAACTATTGAAAACCAATGCTGCTATGCTAGTTATATATGGTTTTTACTTGCAGTGCTGATGATTTGTTATGTACTGTGTTCTTTATTTTGCAGGGAAGAGCATTGCTAAATGCTATTGGAAACTTGGAGCTTTCAGGAGCCTATGCTGATGCTTTGAGAAAGTTGGAGGATGTAGCCGCCGGACAAGTAAGATATTTTTTTTTTAATTTTTTTTTCAGTCATCATGGCTGATAACTGCTTACTTTATGCTCAGTCTCTAGATTTATGAGTGTGATATGAATTTGGATTTTCTTAACTCAAGATACCTTTTTTTTTCTTGATAACGAATTTTTCATCGATCAAAATATACTTAAGCAAATTACTTAAAAAGGTTTGTACAATATACAAAAACCACAATACAAACAAAAGCAAACTGCTGAAAGTTTCAGCTTTTGCAAAGAGCATCATATCTGGGATTTACAATAGCTTCCTGTAGAATTCTTATTCTGTGAAGTCTAGGTCAAACAAAGCTGGAAATTCTATCAACAATGACACTACCAACACTGAATTATCCTGCATTGGGGGTATGGACTCAGGTCCAAATATGGCTTGTTCAAAGAGCTCATCACAAAATATGGCAAATTGTATGTGTGCTTCTGTCCAGATATTTTCACAGCACCTCAGTACATATTTGTACTGATTAGGAACGGTTTATTATTGTCATTATTAATATTTCTAATGTCAAAGCTGATGGTTCCAATTGATGATTTGTTGTGATCAGATTTGCTACATATTGAACCCCGGGATGAATCTGTAGAGGGTAAGACACTAGGGTTGAAGCAACAATATACACTATGCTCTCCATCTCTCCCAGACATAATTGCTCACTTTGAAAGGAGATCAGGGAAGCCTGTGAAATGGGAAACTTTTGCAGTGCAAATGAATGACACTTGTCCAGCACTTTGTGTCCTGGAGCTGATAAGAATTTTGATGGATTGGAAGGGTTTGAGCTGGATGGAACCATAAGCTATTACTCGGAGGTACTTCCCAGCATGGGTTTTGCACTTATGTGGCTACCAGTTGTGCAGTAACTAAACTATGCTTGCTTCACAATGTATGTCATGCCTATGTGGGTGCACATTTGCATGCACATGAATTATTGTTGATCCATACAAAGATCAGCATTTCACTAAAACAGTTTTATACAAAATCATAACATTCTCGGAAAAATTAGTTGCACTATATGCTGGCTTCTATTTGTGGTTGCTAATATTTCCTTGGACCTTTTGATACACGCAGAACTATTGTATGCACAAATCACACAGTTTTACCTGAGGCTCTGGAGAAATGGAGTTTAGACCTTTTCAGGAACTGCTGCCTCGGCATGTTGAGATCACTAGGATGATTGATGAAGAGGTAATATTAGAAAGACATGGTGATTTTGTCTCAGATCAATTTTTTTCTTCTGTTATGTTTTCATATCTTCCATGTGTTATCCAGCTGATTCATGCAATAGTTGTGGAGTATGGTGCTGAGGATCTCAACTTGTTGCGGCAAAAGCTAAAGCAAATGAGAATTTTTTATAACATCGGGTTGCCTGAGTCAGTTCTAGAATTGTTAGTTAAACTAGAAAGTTCTGCTGTTGACTCCATAGAGGAAGTTGAAGTCTCAGATGAAGAACAGTCTGAACAATAGGAAACTGACGGGACAAATAAGGCGACATTTGAACCATATCCAAAACTGCCAAAGATGGTCCCGGTGGCTAATCCATGTCTTCGGTAAATGGAGCTGCTGAGATTCACAGTGAAATAGTAAAAATTGTAGTATTTAATGAGTTCTATAAGGAAAGAGAATTTGCATGTTATTCTCTTCCTCATATCACTTTCTCATGAAATTGAAGCGCTGCTATTTTTTCTAGGACTACTGTGCATTGAATGTTCTTCATGACAAAAGTAATTCAAGTATCCATAACTTTTTGACAGTTGTGTCGTGAGAAGTTTCAGAATAAAACAATTGGGGCGACACCAAGAAGATGGATTCGTTTTGCAATCCAGAACTAAGTAAAATCATAACCAAGTACTATAACAGATCACTGGGTCATAAACACTTGGAAACTGTCGACCCTTGGAAAGGTAAATTGCTATTTGCTACGTTACAGCCTACAGGTTGTAGTGTGCTCAACTTAGATATCTTGTGACATTCAAATTGGGATTTCACTTGAATGCATTTTCACAAGCGCATTTTTTAAATGTCCCAATCTTGCATGACACGAGGCATTCCATCTACATTTTGGGACCACTAAACTTGACCTCATCAGTTTCGCACATATCATATTTTGACAGACAAGTGTGAGTTTTTGCAGTTTTCTTATGACGAGGACCTTCAATCTGAGTGGGATGGAAGCAAAAAGAAGAAACTAGATCAAGGTTGCGGCCTTTCTTTAAGAGAAGACTGGATATATTGTCAATCCTGATGCAAGGTTATTTCCTGCCTGCCATTTCCTAGATCTGTTTCTGCTTTATCTGATTATACAACAATGGAGGAAGCAGTTTTTGGTCCTTTTATGCATGGTTCTTGATATCTGGTTTCTGGCACTAAATAGTTCTGAGTAAAACTTTGGCACTTATGTTGAAAGGTTGGGAATGATGACGATTAATGATGATAACAGTGTCTTGATTTTTATTGGTCTCCCTTTTGTTCATACCGGTGATGTTGAGCAAAAAAGAAAGCACATCTTTAAAGATAATTTCTTCATATTTATATTATTTATAAATGAAAATTATATTGAGTCTACAAATAATAACTCTAATTCTCAGGTTAAGTGCATGCACGAATACAAGCGGCAGTTACTGAATATAATGGGAATTGTTTATTGCTATAAGAAAATGAAAGAAATGGTTTCTGAGGAAAGAAAGGCAAAGTATGTTCTGTTCCTAGGGTATATATAATTGGAGGCAAAGCATTTGCTACATATGTCCAAGCCAAGAGGATGGGGAAATATATGACAGATGACCTTTTGTTAATCATGATGCAGACATGGATGACCTTTTGAAGCTAATGTTAGCAATTGTACTATGGAAGCATATACAATATAAATTAGCAAATGTTACCTTGTTAGAAAGGTCGAGATGAGCAGTTACTTTATTCTTTATTATTCAACCAATAAAGAGAATTTATAGCTAAACTAATAGTAATTAAGAGTTACTAAACGCAAATAAATTATTATATATTTTTGTATAATAAACAAGGAAATGGGAATTATTGTGTAAAGCCACATAACATTCGAGGGAGAACCGATCAATCGATTTAGAATAAACACTTTCCAAAAGATGCTTTCAAGCTTCCCTTCCCATGAACAAGCTTGCCGCCGATTGAAATGAACGTGCAAGTTACCTCTACGGAGTGGAGTAAGCTTATAGATCATCGGACCAAAAAGTCTCGACAGTGGAGAAAACATGCACCACTTTCAAAGAGATAAAAGGGAGACTTTTGCTTTAATCACTGGCTTGCTTGGTGTTAGAGGCATATCTCTCATCAAGTTAGGCATGTCCCCAATATTAAGAGGCCCATTAAGGTACACTCCCTACCAAACCGAAGTCAATGATAAAGTAAGAAAAAACAAGTGACCAAACTGATGTGCCCTGCGAGGCGCCATTATTTCCAGTCACAGCCCAACCAAGTGCAAGTCAATGGCTGACAGGTGAAAGTGTGACAAAATATGTGAATTTCTCCCCAACACAACTTTGCAGCTTAGGCTTTGAAGATACTACCTAACCAGTAGGTGGGAGGCATTCTATAAACTAGTTTTATGCAAACGTATAGAAACTAATTGCGAAGCGTATAGAAAGCTTGATCTGCTTGCTTAATCTGGAATTTTTGCAAATAAAATGCTTGAAATTTTTTTGAATCGGTGAAATATTCATAAAATCAGAGAACCTTTCTTGATGTCCTTTTCAACATGAGTGATAGACAAGGATATGTTGTTTTTAGACATTAAAGTTGTGTTCGATGCATGATTAAAAATTTGAAGGGGAGCATTGAGGATGTTAAAAGTGTCAAGAAGTGAAGTATTAAGGATGTTTAGGAAAATTTGAAAAAAAAAATTAGGGTAAAAGGGAATCCCGGCCGCTATTAACCAAAACAAATTTTAAATAAAATAAAATAAAATAAGAAAATAAATAATATTATACTTGTGGTACAAAATGAAAAGGTCTAAATTAATTAATTAATTAGCATTATATTTTAAAAAATAAAGCCAAATTTATAAAAATAAAAATAAAGTTCTCCTCAAAATTCCTTTACCCTTTCCATCATATTATAAGGTTAACATTTTGCTCTTTTTTGGAGTCAAATGTTACCGTTCTTTAAAATTCTCTCACCCAGAAGTTGTGCCCGCATAATTCCTTGAAACAATTTCCCATACCTTCATACTCATTATATTACATCCAAGGTTAAAAGATATCATATTTTGATGGCGCATGTATTCACAATTTATTGTGCTTTGTATACTAAATTTACTAAATTACCCCTAGCTAGTAAAAACAACTTGTTTTGCTTTGAGGGTAATTCTGTGTTTTCATAAAGGTTCAAATATCATTGTCAAATTCATGAGGGTCATATCGTATTTTTATATCACAATAAAATTACTAAATAGTGTAGAGTTAATTTTCACTTAATTATTTTAATGGGAATTTTTGTTTTTTTAATGTTTTTAAATGTAATTACTATAATGCCCTTGAAATCAATTTTTCCAAGCTTTGGGCCCTTGAAAAAATTCAATCTGGCCCCAGAGCAAATTGCGATGAATCCCAAAAAGCAAAGCTTTCATAGATTCTCACGAAGTCATGATCGGTCAGAGAGATTGAATTTATCATGATACCCAAAACCTTATCTGAAAATACAACATGAATACATATAGAGAGAGAGAGAGAGAAATCGCAAACCTCCAATATCCATGTAGTTCTATTGTTAAAAAGCTAAAGTTTACACGGTTGAAGCGTTAGTTTCTATTTATAATTTATAATATGCTTTAGCCCATGACCCTTGATTTATCAATCATGGCAGTGACAAATGGTCGAGACTCATCGTGACTTTATAGCAAATGTCACTTTCGTTTAACCAAGTCTGTAGCTCTTTATATCATAGGGTTGCCCAAAAATCATGCCCTCACCACCACTAACTGTAATGATTATAAATTCATTTACAAACAAGAGAATTTTTTTTTTTATGATAATACCACTAAGATATCCTTCAATGCCTTTGCTCGTGGCATAATTAAATTCGGCCTGGCCCATATATATATTTCTATCTTATTATTATTCACTATCTAGTAGCCCGCGGAAGCTCATGAGTGCTCGGTCTTGATCTTGCCCGATTAATTACAGCTAGACTTGCAATATACGTTGCTGTCCAATTAATATCAAATCGAACTAAATGAAAGATAAAAACAACTTTTCAAAGCTAGGCATCCATGTTTTTTCTAGGAAATGGACAATCCGCAGTGTATTCCTTTGATTAACGGGCCTTAACATAGGTTTAGCTGGTGCCGGAGTGAAGCTTGTCAAGAACTAGGAGTCGTCAAAATAGAAATGCCTCATCATTTCTATTTTCTTGTCCCTTTCTTTCCTTAGTTTACTATGTTATTTCAAGGCTATCCCAATGTATGTGTAATAAGATAGTCAATCAATCAAATATTATCATTTCTATTTTAATCTTGATGAACTCTTTAGTGGTTTCTACCTCCGTTTTTGTTCTTCTCACTCGTTTTAATTCTGTATCTTTCCAATGTACATTCTCTGCTATGAAGCATGGCAAGAAAATTAATTGGTCAGAGAGAAAAAAGATTAAAAAAGAATATCTCAGTTATAGAGAAGGCTAGACAACTTAGGATTAGCAGCAAGCAAACAAAAGATAGGATCCAGGATCCCAATGGACCCGATACTTAGAAATTAAGTATTTTTTAAAATAATTACTCCATAAAATGGGCAAACGAAAAGGTGCTTAATTCATAGTCTTTCTTTTTCCAACGTTTTTTGAGATAAAGTTACTTTTAAATAATGCACCTGTGCTCTTAATAGTTGGAGAAAGAACTAATAATTTATTAATTACAAGTACAGTAAGGTTAAGGGGACTCTAAAATCAATTTCTTTATTTATATCTTTTAGCAGATTACATCCATAATTTCTTCTTGTTGTTTTTTTAAGGGTGCGATTTGGGCGGGTTTAAATGATACAAGTTGAAGATTGTATATATAATGTACATATATATATATGCTGCACTTATGGATATGCAGTGCAACGATTAAATAATAAAGTGATAGAGATAACGAGTTTTTCTGGCTCTTATCATTTTGTTTAAAAAAAAATTAATTAAAATTATTAAAAAATATATTTGATAATGGTTTTAAAATTAGTTACTTAGCTTCTGAGAGTGTAAGACGTTGATTTTATAAAATCAAATTAAAAGTATATTGAGTACAATCGAGGAGTCGTATTTTTTAGATGAAATACATCTTATTTTATATATTTAAAATATAAAAATATTCTTAAATATTTAAAATTATAAAATTAATCAGTTTACCGTAATATATATACAGTAGTTCTTAATCTTTTAAAAGTCGAAGTATTTTAAAATAATCTTAGTTTAAAATATAATATTCATTTTTTTTTAAATAACCTTAATTAAAGTATTTAGTAGTTCGTTGATTTTTTTTATTACTTAAAATATTTTGTGTTGTTTTGTGTGTTTCTCAAAAAAATAATAATTAATTTATCAAATAATTCAATATTTAGTTTCTCAAAGAATATATTTAATTTAAATTATGTCTCTAGCTAATTGTAATTTTAATTCAAATAGCATAACGGTTCATTATTAAATAGTTTAATATATTTAATCTCACAGTATAACACAATGCAGTACAGGAAAAATAGTAGAAATCAAACAGACTCGAAATCTAGATCAAGTTAGTTTGTAAGGATGAACAAGCATCTTGGCTTTTAATGTTATATATACCCTGATGTGTAAGTGTATGCTCCAACAAAAACTCTATCCAGTGCACTACAATTTAAGATTGCCCTGAAGTTAGCAGAAACCATTAATTTTTAAGTCTAATTTCTCTATTTCAGCATGCTGTCTGCCATCTTCTTATTATCTTACATATATTGAAAATAAAGGACGAAATGATTTGGGTGATTTATCTTTTCTTCATGTACGATTTGGGATATTATTTGCCATTTTTTTTAGTGATTAGTGATGTAATTAAATAGGTGAATCTATGTGGAAAGTTTTTGAGATTACAATAAATGTAATTAGTTTACTTTTCATGGAAAAAAAGAGAATAATATCTCAATACTTTTCAAATAGCGTAACGGTTCATTATTAAATAGTTTAATATATTCAAAAACATTTGGATAAGAAATTAGGAAAAAATATAAATGGTTGGCCATGAAAATTCATTACTAGTCATTTTAAAAACAAAAATAAAAAAATAATCTCCTCGCTAAATTCACAGGTAATTAATTAAGAATGAAATAAATTTCATCCATAACTTGATCCTTTTTTCCTGCGCATTATTGCAGTGATTTTGTAATTAAAAACTATATATATGCGGAGAGTTTTTGAAAGGATATTTAAGATTAAACATGTATATAAGTATGTTATTGATAGAATAATTAATATTTATCTATCCGTCGACTATATATCTGTGGGTTAAATAAGGGAAGCCTAAAGATTAGTGATAAATAGAAGCTTATTTAATAGCAGAGAATTTAAATTTTGCTAGACACGAAGGGTTTATTGATTTGAAAGTAAAAATAAACAAAATTTCGGTGATTTAAGATTTCTTTTCAGCTTATTCAAATTCCTTGGTTGAAGACACACGGATCAAGTTCCGACTAGCTGCCTGCCTAGTAGTAGTTCCAATAGTTCTCGAACTCGATATATGTGGTATGACGAGGTTGAAAACTCAAGTTATTTATCAATCTTAAATAGAATTTATATTAAACAATACTCTCGGAACCTCTTTGACTCAATCAAGTTATTATTGATCTGTTAAATCATTTAAATTTAACTAAATCAATATTCAAAACAGCTTAGTAATTAAATTAATGAATCATCGAATTGACCATTCATATCTGGAACCAGTCTATGTAAGATTATAAATACAGTGGTGCTCGTGATGTTGTTTTCAATTAACATTAAATGAATGATGAGATTTGATTATGACAACAAAGTTTTTATATACGATATGCTATAATCAAGATTGTAGTAGAATCGGTGGAACACACATATATTACGGTTCCCTTTTTCATTTTTTTGTCTCCATACAGGAGGTCGTGCCACCACTGAGCATGTTTTTTTATTTGAACATGATGTTTTTATATTTAAAAAATATTAATTTTTTTTATTTTAAATTAATTTTTTTTTATAATATTTTAAAATTATTTTGATATGTTGATATTAAAAATAATTTTTTTAAAAAATATTATTTTAATACATCTTCAAACAGACAAATATTTTTAAACATAATTGCTATTACACTCTTAAATGCTTCTAACAATAGAACAACACACATAGTTTCTATTTATATAAATCACAAATATATGTATATGTATATGTATAAAGGCAGATACGTACGAACGTACTACCAAAGAGGAGCGTAGATTTTTCTGTAGAATTGGAGGGCATTAATTACGTACGGTAAAGTCAACATGGCAATGCAAACAACCATGTTGACTGCCCTAGACCATAAGATATGGCGGGGTATAGTTTAAGGAGGGCCGGCGGGGGCTCCCACAAGCCACAAGCCACATCTCCTGATCGCCACCACTCGATCTGATTACCCCACTCCGAGCTACTTTGTTTAAATTTAGAAGATTCCATGAAGTGACCGTGTTGACCTTTCTATAATAATTATTCACGTGAATATAATGACCACATCATACAAAATACTCGAATAAGATCTTTCGAGTTGTAACTCACTGACGACAGGCCCTACATTTTCTTCGGGCATCAGCAAGAAAACTCCACGGCTTCAGATCCATGATTGATCAGGCGGTGACGGGTGAAGCATTTTTGCTTTCGTGTAAAATGCCAAAGATGCGTGTTTATATGGAAGCTCTCTCATTTTTAAGTTTTAATTAGTGCTAATCAGTGATTAGAGAGATCCTTCATGAACTTCTGTGAAAGAGACGGGCTTGCTTCAAGATCAAGTTAGCTTAATTATTAATAAAAGAGATTCGAATCCGTCCCCACTCCTCATGCCCGCCCTTTAAATACTTGAGGCGTTTCTTTGGACTTTAAGGAAAAGGCCATTTATGCATCCCATCCAACTTAATAAAACAATTTATTTCCTTAATCACTATCTAGCCTCTTTAATATATATCTATGGCTCCCTCACGTACGCTACGTTTCTCCCTTTCTCTCTCGTTTTTCCAGTCGGCTCGGGTAGTTAGATATGCCAGAGAAACCCTTTCCTCTCCATGTATATATACATGTACTTGTCATTATCTCATGTTTGATTTTATTAAAAAAAATTAAGACAGTAAAATTTAAATTCTTAATTGTTTTTTCATTAAGATTTTAATATTATATTAAACAATCATTTTAATTTAAAAACTTAATTAATTGATAGATAAATCCTAGAGAACCATTCACTTTAGCCTAACGATCTGGGAATTAAGTAGCACATGATAGAGTGGCTGAATAGACGGTAGAGTTCGGGGTTCATAGCGATCGATGCCTTCAACGATCTACTATGTGTGGTTTTTGAAACCACAAATCTAACAAGGGAATCCTCCTCCTCTAGTTAAAGGTCGGCGATTCCCTTGATGGAAGAGGATCGTTTCCATGACTGTTCATTGGCCTGTGGTTACTTGGTTAGGTCTGTCTATTACTAGAAGCAGAACCAGCGGTTGAAAAACTAGCACCACTAATTAAAGAGATGGTCTTCGGGACCATGTTGGCTTCCGTGGCAGACCCTTCATCCCTGTACGCTGTTGAAAATTATTTCCTGGGCTGTCAGAAGTCCATCAAGTTCAAAGAAATTTTACTGGTTGAACTCCGGCAGGGACGGAACTGCATTGAACGGTACTGGAGGGCCATGGCACCCCAAATTTGGGAAATTTAACATTTTATTCCTGCAATTTTTAAATTTGTAATTACATCCTTCAATTTCACATGTTTTGCATCCAAAAAATCACTTGATTTCTTATTTTCCCTCCAATCTTAAATTCCTGGTTCTTCTCTTCAGCGATGATAAACTGAGATTCATAAGGAATTAATGGAATTTAACTGGAAAAAATTAAAATCAATAAAGGAAAAGTGGTTTTCCAACACCAACTCATCTAAAAAAATATATAAAATGATTAAAATAACTGCAAATGGTTTGCCTGCCGGTGAAGATTCGTTGCTTTATTCCTTGATTTTCTCGGTTTAAATCTTGGAGGCAGTAACAAAAAAAAGTTTATTAAATTTCTTTGAATGTGTGAAGATGGTTTAGGATGTGCGCCTTTATTAATATCGCTTTGAAAGAGAACTCGATCGATATTGATGCGCAAGCTCGTATGAAGATACATCTTACCATCAAATTAACAATAAATAATTAAAATAAAATTAGCAGAAACATAGTCATAGACACTAATAAAATCTTATAAGTCCTTTATTCAATTTAAAATGCTAAGATCAAACTAACTAACATGGATGCATCCTGTTAATTAGCAGAAACTTGAAAGAAATTTAATTCGTATAATTAAGTACACAATCCTTGCAGATTATCACCCGATTTGCTGGCAAAAGGCTATAACATCGACCGATCAAACGAATACATAGGCCTACCCCCATATAACTACAGAAATCTTGCAAATTGCCAGCTTACTAATTAATTTGCTCACAAATTAAAGCTATAAAATTGACCAATCAAACAAAAAAAAAGGTTTTCCCCCCTTTTAGGTAACATGGCAAATTTACTTGACGTTTAGGCAAGCATGATACAATGAAGCGTCATTGTGGGATTGCAACTTTTCATCATATAAAAGGAATAATCCCATTGTCAAATAATGCTTCCAAGAAGACTGAGATATGGCTATCCATTTCAAGCTTACAACCAAATGAGAAATGATTTCATCTCATTGTCATCATAAGTGTCATTTAGAGGATGAATTCGTGCAGCTGATCCTTATTTTCTGTATTTAACAGATGTCCTAATGTTTGATAAGCTCGAATTAATGAACCCCAAAACGTAGTTTTGTTGTCGGCATCAATCGTTGTATTGGTGGGCCAAGGCCTAGGAATCAAATTGTTCCATGACCGTCCCCTTGCTTAACCCTACGGAGATGATCTTGATTTCTCTCGTCTTCTTTCCTATCTACGGCCACGATAGCTATTCTCTAGTCGTAGGTTTGGTTGAAACTCCTCCGCTCGCAGACGCCGTCGCCATATTTCTATCTTAGACAATATTGAAGATTGATGGCTGTAAGTTTCTAAAAGCATTTGACAAAACTAAAGCTAGCTCTGGCTGCTATCCGATTCAATTATCTGGATTTTGATTAATTGACGACTGGCAACAACGTTTGCTTGCCTGACTCTTTCCTTCCTAGACGCCTATGTTCCCTGTATATATTCAGAGAATTTCATGATCAAATTATGCTTCGTATCATGCACGAACTGCAGGAAAGCACGCACATAACGGTGGGGGTCAAGTATATATATGTCATGAAATTAATCTCACTCCTAGTGTGTGTATTCCTGAATAAGTGATTTGTGAAATTTAGTATTTGTGGCTTGTTCCTCCCTTCCTAACTAGAATAAAATCCTGTGGTTCTTATGAAACTAGCTAGATGGTCCAGTACTCCAGAAACATTATCTTTGATATTTTTTTGCCCAATCTTCAAAGTGGATGCGGTCAAATACGCATTGTTTTCTACTTCTCTTCCTTCCCAAGGTTTTAGATTCCTCTTAACGAAACCACAAAAGACAATGCGATTCCTATAAACCGAAGACTTTGATTCAAACAAGTTATCGCGGCGCAATAATTTCATCTTTTAGAACCCACGCGGTTACTAAGATATTTTTTTTTAATTAAGAATATATTAATATGATTCTTTTTATATTTCTTTATATACTTAGTACGAAAAACATCAAAATATGTTAAATTAATATTTTTTTAAAATAAAAAGCAATTTAAAAAGCCAGTTGAAACACCAAAATAAACGCACCCTAATAAGGCATACAAATGAAGAAAATGGTGTCAGCCTCCTGCGACATCCATCTTCAAGGGAAACCCTCCTTCTTTCCCTCTCACAATCAAATTTTAGACAAATTACAAGGGAAATTAAGAAAAACAGACGAAACAACAAGTAAATTAAAAAATATAAAAGAAGGTAGCCTGCTAAGTACTGGCAAGCAGTTTCATGTCATGCGCAAATGTGTTATGGGGGTCGGGGAAAATCATATAGATGTTGTTAGAGCTTCATCCTCACGGAAGGAGGAGACAAGGAGAGATCGGCAAAAGAACCAGCGTCACGGAGTTGAAGGTAAAAACTGGGTGCTACCCTCTAGTCAGAAAGTGAAGCCTCTACTAATACCACCACTACAACAATGGAGCAGTACTATTTATTCATGCGCGTAAGGGACCCACCCGCATCCCCTTCCCTTATTATCAGCCTCCCGTATTATTATTATTATTTATTATTTTGCAGTCGACGCATCCCTAATTTTTCCGTCTTTTATCTTATCTCTTCCTCTCCCTCTCCCTCTCCCTCTCTCTCCCCTCCTTTTTCCTCTCTATCAATGTTTTTCGGTGATAAAAAAAAATAAAAGATTTATATATTTTTACAGGACAAAAAGGTTTCTTTCTTCGAACCCTTTGAAAGAAAGTTAAGAACAACGCGTCTTTCCCAACACAACGAACTTCCTTCATATCACTTCTCCCAAAAACCCTAACTATCTCTCTCTAGAAACCACATGCGCTCACTCTCCTTTTTCACTCCTATCTTTTCAGTTTTTCCCCACTCCCTACTTTTTCTCTCCTGTATTATCACTCGAATTCACTCTCTTGTTCTCTCTGAAAACTCAACTTTTTCCCAATAGATCTCTGCAAATTATTTGATGGACGATACAGAAAATCCTGATCCAGGGCCCGAGTTCACCAGCGAGTCAAGCTGGACACTCGGGCCTGACTCGGATAGAGCCAATTGTTTCTTCTCTAACCACAGAGAGAACTCCATACTCAGCGAATACGGCTGGAATCTTCAATCGGATGAACCAGCCCGGTTTATGGACCTGGATCCGGTCGAAGCAGAAGAGAGGTCCGATTTGGCGGGAAACATAGAGATTCAGCGATTGCAAGGAGCAAGTCCGGCCGGGTCTGGTGGTGGTGGCGCTGACGTTTCAACTTCAAATTACCCGTCGGTATCATCGAGCTCCAGCGAGGATCAGCCCGATAAGTCTACGGGCTCCGGCGGGAAACCGCCTGAGATACCGTGAGTTCACTTGTTTGGATATTCAAATGTCCATGAAACAATATGGTTAATGGTTTAAATAACTTGAAATTCAAGGAAAGAAAATATAGAGTAGACAGATTTTGCAGTTGGAATAACGAGGGATAAAATCAGAAACCGGATCGAATTTCCCCCCCTTTTGCAAAGCCTTTTCTGCTTCCAAGGTAGAGAGAGTGCAATTTGCGCGTCCGTACGATCTAGAAACTTTTTAAAAAATATATTAAAAAAAGGGGTCGGGTGGGGGGTTTGGTTCATGCAAGTTGTTGTGGGGGGGGGGGGGTGGGGGGAGGCAGTTTCGTAATTGGAGTGAAGTGCGGGGCTAGATGAGGTAATTAAACGGAATAAAGCTTAAGTGAGAAGCATAATTAAGAGAAACCACGTCCACCGCCGTTATTGCGGCGGGAATGGCGTGCTCTCTATCTTTTTTTAACACTGCACAATGAACATGCACTGAAGAATCATTTTTTTGAGTACTAGTAAGTGAAAGAGATAGAGAATATAGAGAAAATGTTGCTTTAGTCGATTTGCTTGCGCATTGCTTTTTGTTTCAAATAAGGTAAAGAGATATTCTCTTCTTCTTATTATAAAAAATTCGTGGTGCTGCTGCTAGCTGCTGCTGCTTGTTTTATGTTCTATATTCACCCCCCCTATGATAGTCGAGGTGCACACCTTGTAATCATTTTGAATGCGATGCGTGTCTGCCAAGAATATGCGTTCTTTTTTTCAAGTTTCTTCTATCTCGCCCTTTGTTCATACATTAATGTGTAGTTTATGAATTGGATTTTCTTCCCTAGCTTTACTTCTCTTGTTAATTTTTGTAACAATCTTAATTTTCTTCGCTGTCAATCATTTCATGCTTCCCCTCACAGCATGTTATAGACATATAATGCCAACGAAGGTAGCTTACAAGTGATTTCCTCTTCAGTACGTACGTCCTTCCCTTCTGAATATTTGAAAGATAACATTTTTTCATTTAGGACAAATTAATCCTACTAGAACGTGTACTTAGACTGGATAGATCTTGATGTGGTTCACATCAGGCTGTTGATTTCCAGAGAGAAATATACATTAATACACGTGACAAAATACAATCTAAAAACCATGATTTATCTATTTGCAATCAAGTTATTAATTAGAAAATACATCTACTTTAATTATCTTTCTTTCTTTTTAATTTTCTAGTTTTTTTTATTTATTTTGATGATCTTAGGTGAAATATTTTTCAGGAGTACTAAGGTTAAAAAGAAGGGGCAAAAACGAATCCGGCAGCCACGCTTTGCTTTTATGACTAAAAGTGAAGTTGATCATCTTGAAGACGGATACCGATGGCGGAAATATGGACAGAAGGCAGTTAAAAATAGCCCATTTCCCAGGTCTGTAATCACTACACCTCTCTTCTTAATTACTGTCCTAAGAGTATATATACATCCTATCTTTGTTGAGCTCAAAGGTAGAAAAATTAAATCAACTTAGTTTCTAAACTATAATTTTTTTTATTGGAGTAAAGTGAATTAATTTATATATAAAAAATAGGCCCCTTCATCCATGTTTTCATCTCCCCATCGCTTTTTTCATTATCAAATCACTTGTTTTCTCGATACTATCGTGTTAATTAAAATTAACGTAAAAGCTTGTTTTTTACATAAAAAATTAAAATTAAAAAAATTAAAATCAAGGACAAAGCTCAGTTTTTTACTGAAATTCACAACATTTTTTAGTTATTTACCCTTATTTTGATCTTGCAGTGCATAATTTTCTCTTAATTAAGTAAGTAATTATGAATGCCTATATAGATCCTTTACTTCTCCCTTGTTATAATTGACTCAAAATTACGTCTTAGGGTGCTTTTTGAAACAAGTTGCATAAAATCTATATATGTGGGGTCCGAGTTAGGGATATGTAATCTCGCATTCTCATTTTTATCCTTTTTCTTTTTTCACATTTCTGATGCATACTTGACGTTCTCTGTAAAATCAATTTCCAAAGTAAAATTAAAGCTTAATTCCTTAGTTTTCTCCATCTCGCCCGCAAATATTCTTCAGGAGCTACTATCGCTGTACAAATAGCAAATGCACCGTGAAGAAAAGGGTTGAACGCTCGTCTGAAGATCCCGCCATTGTGATAACCACATATGAAGGCCAACACTGTCATCATACAGTTGGTTTTCCTCGAGGAGGAATCATCAGTCATGAAGCTACATTTGCTAGTCACATGACTCCTCCAACGTCGCAATTTTATTATCCCGGGATGCAGTTACCCCGAGAAAATCCTCCAAGTACTGTGGTACAGTCGCAACCGTTGCCAGTTGGAGCAAGAGAGTGCAACACAGTGCCAACGCGAACTCCCCAACTGCCAACAGATGAAGGACTGCTTGGGGATATCGTACCTCCTGGAATGCGTTGATCAAATTGAGAAAGGTACTCATTACTTGCCTTGAATTGATAAATGTAACACATTTCAACTTACAAATATTGCATGAATATCTATGTTACCTTTTCCATTCTTGGCATGTATGAGAGAAGTACGCGTCCGTTAATGGCATAGTTCTGAAATCAACTTTAGTAGTTTTAGTACTCTTAACTTTAGTAATATCCCATCTTTAAGATATCTATTTGCACATATCTCAATTAAAACCTCTCGATCCAAGGCCAGCTTATGAAGCCCTCAAATTACTCAAGCTTCCCTTCCTTGAGCATCCACCGACAAATGGCCAGCAAAAATCCTCCTTAAAACATGCTTGAGTGTGTAGGATTGTTCAGGGAAGTGTTATTGTTAATATGAATCAACTCTCACAATCTGGGCCGTCTGTTACATACTTAGTTTACATGCGTGAGCTGGAGACCATCACACTACCCACTCAAGTTTAAGGATATTTAGTTATGTAATTAAATATATGTCAAGATCCAATGTATTTATTCAGACATTTTTGTGTCGAAATATTATGCGATGTCTCGAATTATTTATCGGATATTCTGTTTTCACGAGTCATTTATTGTACACTGTTTCCTGCAGGGGGACAAATTATATTTCATGAAATAGCGTTGTTTTAATTACCACCCCGCAAGTAGTCACTCCATTCCATATTTTGTTGAAATGACAATCGTAATCTTATTCTCTTTGTTTCTTTAAAAACAAAAATTTATACTGTCAAACGTAAAAATGGACCCTCACTAAATTTAATAGCATAATATATACCGGGGGGGAAAAGGAGGCAAAAATAAGAACATTTTATTAGCAGAATATCAAAATATTTACAGATTCATTCCATTCAAAGAAAACCAACTACAATCCGACTTCTTATTAGATTTTTGCATAATGATCCTTTTCTGATTACAAGAAAGTTATTGCGGATGGATTCTGATATGCGGGAAAGTGTCCACGCGACCTAGACTACGAGATCTCCGTACGTAAATTAACCAATTATTTTTTACATGGCTGAACTCTGAATTTTTAGTGGATAGCTGTTGTTAGTGAAGCTTAGAACTCTGAACATCTTAGAACTCGCCAGTGTTAGCTTCGAACTTTATCCTCTCCTATCGCTTGATGAGATTATATTTGGAAATGTGTTTTAGTAACGCGTTTGCATTTGTTTCGCAAAGTTTTCTTTGGCTGGAAAAGCAACAGAACGAGGTGTTCTGATTTTCTTATATAGGTTGCATATATACGGTAACTGCCTTATCTTTTTAATGCTCTCCTGTGACGGTCTCAGAGGATATTTCGGAAGCAACTTGAAGAAAGGGATGCTCGACCACCGAAATCTCCTAATGAATATTTCCAATAACATCTGAGTTTTAAAAACTTTAATTTCTACAATATTGCACGCATATTCTATTGTTTCTTTTATTCGCACAACACTTCCTGACATACTTCCACGGGTATTTGAATAATTGAACTTCAAGAATTAACTTGAATGCTCAAATCCGAAGTTCACTCGTTGTTGAATCTACTTCTTTACTACTCAGAGAGGGAAAACTCGGCAAGGGTAATATTGACATTAGCAAACAACTACTTCAAACTAACTTACTGTACTTTTCTGATTTAATTCTTTCTTCTTATTTGATAAAAAAATAGTAGTAGTTTCAGTTTTTGGACAACTGCATATATATATATATATATATATATATATATATATGTATGTATGTATGTATATGCGTAGAGTGCAGCATCTTTTTGAATAGTGTTAAATTAGCTGATATCTAGTTTAAACCTTCCCGACATGTTCAGGGAGGTGTCCATATAGTGCAGAGATTTTGTGTGCCCCAATGTTCCTCGAGGCGGGCGGCGAACCTGATTTCTTAACCCGAAACGTGACCTTCAGTTTTCTGAGACTCTTCCATATATACTCACCGGCAGTAGCTGACATTGATATGTATATTGTGCGCGCGCTCTTCTGCATCAGGTATTTGTTGCTCATGGTAAAGCGCCGTTGGCCACTTATAGAAGATGGTATTTATGTCATATCCACTTTTTGATTATTTGTGCATGTAGATTTCCAAGTTAATGTATATACTGTACAGCGAGTTCGTGTTAATTACTTGTTTTGCAGGTACAGTATGTGTTCTGTAATGTAATATAAAATAACTTTTAAAGATGATTTTTAATTGAAACTATATAGAAATGAATTTCTTTTTATTTTTTACATCAATAAATTAAAATTATTAAAATTCATATATAAGGTCACAATAATAAGGTCTATTGCACCGTTGCAACGGGTAAACGTCTGTATAAATATTTTTTGTATTTAGAGTTATTGTTTAACCTATTTTTTATGAAAAATTAAAATTTATTTTTTTGCTTTAAATTTATTTTTTTAGTATTTCTAAATTATTTCAATATACTATATCAAAAATAAATTTTAAAAAATAAAATAATAATAATTTTATATATTTTTAAAGAAACACTTAAAAAAAAAAAAAACTCATCACCACACTCCCAAAACACCTGAATTCATTTCTAAGTTCTAAATAGTTTTTTTTTTCTTTCCATTCATTATTCAACAGCTTGTGATCTTCGATCTATGATGCTTTTCTGATGTTCTGTGCGGTCAATTTACTGATGATACGTACACGACTGTCAATTTCACACGTGAATAATTAATGAATATAGGCCTCCGAAGTAGGGGGGGCCCTGCAAACTAGGTCAGTCCATAATTTCGTAGGCTGATCAGTAGGAGCGTGGATTTCGATGTTGCTTCAGAGTCAGCCGACAGTTTTTTACTTCTCCTTTTTCTCAGAACGCTTTCTCACCACCAATCTCTAACCCCTACGCGATGGATACGTTGCCTCTTCGGACGCATGATCCATGATTGCCGGGAAACTTTGTCCTTGTGATGAACCGAAAGGGTCCGGCTACCTAGTAATGCGACCGACCTCTCCCCTGTAACCCTGTTGGCCACCTTTCAAGGCGGATCTAACACCGACGGAGGGTTAACGTTTTTCATTGTGCACTGTTAAGTTGCGATGATGTGGCAGTCTTCTCTCTCTTTTTTAAACGTTGGACTCATATTGACAACGATTGTCTTTAATTTCACGATAAGTTCGCTATTTTGTATTCTTTTTTTTTTTCTTCCTTTAATTTTCCTTATTTTTCATAAAATCTCATCATCCAAAAAAAACTTGGGTCTCCTATTCCTAACCCATAACCGAAACTAAACAATCACAAAATTTGTTTCATTTATGATAGAAAAAAAATATATAAATTAAGTTGATGGCTTTAAACAAAACATGAGAGTTTGGGGTGAAAGGATATTGGTTTAAGCACAGTAGCTAACTCTTATAATAATTAAATATTGATGCTTATTTTTAGCTATTTTCTTTTATTTGATTGGGTGTGGATATGCATGCAGTGGGGTGGTAATTAATATCTCTTTGTTTCTCTTGGAGCATCATTGTATTTTGTAAGACTATTAATTATTCGTTATTCATTTGATTAATCATTGATTATTCAATGATTAATTTTAGTGTGATTTTATGCTCTCATATATGAGTGTCGATTCATTAAACAATGTAAAGTTACTCTCCCACTTATAATCACTTGGTTTGCGTCTTTTCTATGATAAATGCAAACGAGTCTCTCCAATCTGATCATAGCAGTCGGTGTGATGTTTTCAAAAAAGGAAGGGCATATGAGACGCCAGCCCCTTGCTCGCGAGACTTCCGAAGGGTTTTCTGTAAGAACGGTGGTGGTAGCTGGGTGGTTAGGTCGAACTTGTTATGCATCAAATCGACAAGACGTGCTAGAAAGCGAGCCCCCCCATTAAACCATTTTCTGCTTTTCTTTTTCTTTTCTTTTCCTTTTCTCAGACGTTTGTGTTTGAACTTTCTTAGGCAGATAATTTTTTCTGTCTATTTGTGTTTGATACGTAACATTTACAAATATAAATTGAAGCCATCATAAGAACCAGTCAACCTGAATAGTTGAAGCCCGTGTCCAAGATGAAGGAGTGGTAGTGCTGGAGTCTGGTCACCTCAAATCAGGTCCATTTGTACCTCATAACTCTGTTGTCTGTACAAGAACAGCCCGCTGTACTTTGATTGTGGACCAACTTACTCATAAAGAACGATGCTTTATGGTTTTTTAATTTTTTTTTCTTTTTAAAAGTATATGAAAAAACTATTAAATTAATATTTTTATAATTTTAATATGATAATATTTAAAAATAAATAAATAAATTTATTTATTTATTAAAAAAAAACACTTTTGAAAAATAGTTTTAAAAAATAAACGAACAATTCTTTCTAATTTTTTCTTGTGGTATAGCACCTGTAATCAAGGCGCAAAGATTTTTAATGATATCAGCCAGTATTGGATGATCAAGTTCATGCATGCAAAATGGGGACTTGAAAAGAAAAGGGAGCACAAAGACAGAAGTCATGCTTAATTGAGTTGAACTGAACAATACGTTCGTAAACATTACATGCTAAGTTGTTACTACACAATCTCTGAAGGAATTAATAAGAACATCCTCCTTCAGGTTATGACCTGCAACGCAAATTGAAAAGGTAAGAAACAAAGAAGAGAATAGTTTCCTAGCTAGTACTGTATGTTTTTTTTATACCATTCTTTAATTGTTCCAACCAATCAATATTAAAAGTAACCCCTTTCGCTTTAGAAAAGAATTCTTCTGTTGAGTTAATTTGTGTGCCTATTTTCAAGATAAATAAATATTGTATTGTTCAAGAATTACCTATAAAAACTATTTTGTTAATTTGATTTTCATCGCTTCTCCACTTGCGAGCTGGAACAATGTCATATAACTCCCGCACAGCCTGCCACGTGTGAAAAGATTTGCATATTTAAGGATACCAAAAAATAAATTTTTGTCAAGAAAAGGCTCCAGTGCGAGAAAAATATAGGCATCGGTAATGGTACCAGAGCAGGCTTTGAATTACAGCTCAGACCCTCAATCATTGACGCAATCAAAATTTTGACCTCAATTACTATTGAATTCCTATTGCTGTGCTACCCCCCTGCTATCATTACTGTTGTAAGCCGTATTCCTAAATTATTCAACCCTTTCTGATAGAGGCCGCAAAAGGTTCCATTATCGAAACAAATCATCATGAAACTGACAGGTATTATGATAGAAATGGGCATTGGTGAACATATAGTCAGAGGCTCAGAGCCAATCTGCAGCAGAAAATGAGTCAACTTGATAAACAGTTCTTGGCATTTAATTTCCAGAATTACCTGCAAAGTATGTAGTTCATCAGAGTTTCGAACATGTAAAACCCCTTTGCAGCGGTATACATCCATTCCATCTTTCTTGTCCCACAGAATCTCCTCAAGCCACAGGCGAACCTTTGGCAGTTGGAATGTCAGGAGTCATCGAGAAGATATGTATGTGACAACAAAAAGGCCATCAGAGAAGGAAAGGAATAATTATTTATAGAGAAAAATAGAGTACAGAAATAAGCCTAACTGCACAAGAAAGTCAAATGGATGTTAATATCTGAATTATCTGATCAGATTATGTTCGATCAAGCCTCCTACAGGTGTCCCTGAAACCCTTATTTCCTGTACTGTCAGCTTTCACGAATGCAGCCAAGCAAGCACAAACCAGGATAACTCTAAATTCAAAATTCAATTTCTCTGCCATGTTCATCCTATTTTCTAAATTTTAATCTGTCATACTACAATATTTTGCAACAATGATAGAGAAAAACCGAAGCTATTGGCCTTCAGAATATGCTCATACAGTTACAGATACATCCCAAAAAACCAAGCATGCACCCATGCAAAATGGGGACTTGAAAAGAAAAGGGAACACAAAGACTTGAGTCAATGAAAGAGCAACATCAAAACTCGAAAGCTATGTAGATATTCTATCATTCGTGCACTATATAAAGGGTCATAATTTTACCTAAGAGAAACAACAAAACAGAATTGCAATTTCCTTCATGTTTATGGATATGATAGCAATTGCTAGTGCAGCTGAACTAGAGTAAAAATCAGAGCAAGAAAATGCTAGTCCTGGGGTGTATGCTTGTGACAAATGGCATGGTTTCAGCAATATTGGACCTAAGAGCAGCACATCACAACAAATTTGTACAGCTTGTTGATGATCCATTTCAAATAAACTACCTTATCAAGATCAACCTTCTGCGACTCACAGATACATAAAGTTCGCAAGCTGGAATCATGAAGATCACTGGTAGATAAAGACTTGCTTTCCTCTAATAACACTTCCAAATGACCAAAGTGCTAAGATCAAAACACAGAAGTATTCAAAAAATATCCATTCAAATAAAAATCAATAAAAAAATGAAAATAGCATGCTGATAAAAAATAAGCAAAGCTTTATATGACTTACTTTGGAATCATATGCCCGGCAGTTTAATATCTTAGATAAGTCTACTTGACACCGAACAGAATGAATGATATTAGCAAGGGAGTTGATCTTATGTATTTCATTTTCTAGTTCCTTCAAAGCCTCTCCAGAACCTCCCAAAGAAACCAAATCAACCTTGTTAAGAATGATAACATCCTACAAGAAAAAACCTAACTTATGTGTCATTGGAACCTTATGTATCAATATAACCAATAAAGTCAAATTGGAAAAGAAGCGAGAAAATAATTTATCCAATTACAAATTGCATGTGCATGCATATAGTAAAACAATCATACAGAAATATGCACATTTGTATATGAACCTGCACATGGCAGGCTGCCAAATCACTATAGAAGAAAGAAGAATAAAATGAGAATTACCGCAAATGCTATTTGAAGAGATGCTTCAGGAAACGAAGATGAATTCTGAAGCTCACTGAGCTGATAATGAAGGTTTTTGGCATCCACAACCTGCACAAGCAGCAATTTGTTGAGGGAGTTGGAGACAGAGAGAAGGAGAAACTGTGGTAAGCTGTAATAAAAGATAACTAGAAAGAAAAAAACAATAATTAGGAGTACTTAGAATATATTATACTTGTATGTACACAGAATGACATTAAGATGGGCATCAATGCCTCACACTAATACGGTGCTCGGACTGCATGCAGAACCACATCCCTGTCTTTGGTTTTCAGAAAAATGAGGGAAAGGACAAAAAACAAACTTAAAAAGAACTTGGATCATGAAGTAAGCTTCCCATTTAAACTCTTTATGCATGAACTTGAAAAATTATTTATTTTCCTCGATATCCATAGAAGGAAAGGGAAGGAACTTTATTTTCCATTCTCAAACATTTCTTTCCTTCTTTTTATTTCTAAGGCTGTGCACTATTTTATGTTGTTATTTATTGTTTAGCATCTTCATCTAATTTTGATTTTTAGCAGCTGATTAATGGCAAAAATCCAACAAACAATTTGATAACAGCTTGAATAGTTGAAAGGCCTGGATATGAAAAGGTTAACAACATAAGCTCTAAATCAGACAGACAAGTGACAGAAATAATTGAATTGTCAAAAACAAAACTTACAGTTATTATAGAATCAAGCTTGACAGCTGATTCCAACTGATCATCCAGCCAAAGAACAGAAGCAAGTGGAGCAGGATTTGCTAGCCCTGTGGTCTCAAGCAATATATGATCGAGTCTACAGAAAAAAGAATGATCATTTACAGATTATTAACTTGTGTCATAACTTATAAGCCTAAAGTAGTGATCAAGGGAATTTTGTTGACAAACTCTTATTTCCACGAACACTATGTTAGGATGGAAAGGGAAGAGAAGGACACGTATCTTTCAACCTTGTTGGAAGAACTGGAAAGAAAAAGGAATGGGTGATTGGAGAAGTTGCACAACTCCAAATCCCAAAATCCCAAATTAGGGTTTTAGGGTGGGAAAGGAACTATATTGATAATTTAACAACCAGGGAAAGGATTGGATTGGTAATTTCATAAAATGCTTTACAACATTAACCCAACCTTTTCCTCCACTTTCTAATAATGATGGATATTTTCACTTTTATGAACGAACCCTTTCCTCCTCTCTCTAAGTAAAGAAGAGGAAGGAACATCTTTCTCCTGAAGAAGGATTACCCCGCATACGCATACCCTCTCCTTTTCTTCACTAGAAAACCCTTGCCTTCTCCAAACATAACGAAAAAGTATGATAAAAAGAATGGCACATGTAAGAACGCAATTGAAATCATAAAATGGTGACAGATACAGATAAATCAAATTCATTTTTTAAAGAAAAAAGAAAGTAGCAGCACCTTTCCTTCATCTGAACAAGTTGCTCTAGTGCTTGAACTAAACTATGCTTAACAGTGCAGCATACACAGCCATTAGCAAGTTCGACCCACTCTTCAACAAGAGCACCATCTTCTCCTTCATTTATCATTGCCCTCTCAACTCCAATTTCTTCACCAAACTCATTCAAAATGACAGCGATCCTCTTTCCATGTTGAGTATTCAAGATATGATTAACAAGCTACAGCGCAACCCGTTAATGTCAATAAAATTTGTAGCTCTAAATATTTGACAAAACAGCATTTGATTACTAACACTCGTTTTCTTCTGAAAGAAGATGCGAATCAATAGATAGATAGAAATATAAATCCCAGATAAGCGAAGGATCTTATCAGTCAATGTTAACGAAATTAATTTATCAAGATTGTGAGGGGATTTTACAGTGGATTTGCCAGAGCCCAGATAGCCCGTGATGACCGTGACTCCAACAGGAACGTCTTCGCCTTGAAGTTGTTTTGAATGAGAGGAGGAGGGTTTTACCGGTACGATTTCTTCAAGTTCAACTGCGAGAGGCGCATCGTCTTCTTCCTTCTCCATTTTCAAAATATTCAATCACCTCAATTTTCCTTTCTACTCCCTTTTCTTTGTTAAGAATAAAAATGTGCGTCCGTTGCTTTAAGTGAGCCCAGATGCCAAAGCCCGCTCAAAGGGGATGCACTAGCATCCTTGGGACAGGTGACCAAAGCTACCAAGCCCAGCCCATATAAAAAGGGTTAGCATAAAAGAAACAGCACTCTAAAGAAACCATTTTCATTTTATATAATAACCATTTCATCTGCCGTGTTCCACCGGACCGAGTCATTTTTAAAAAATATATATATAAAAATATTAATAGTACAGATATTTTTTGCTTCAAAATCAGGTAAAATAATAAATCTTTAATTAATTTATTTAACAGGTTTGAAAAAAAACCTAAATGACCTTTTTTTATTTTTGATAAAATTAAAAAAAAATACAAAATTTAAAAGAAAATATCAAGCCATATAAATTTTTCAAACCGATATATGGGACATTAGATCAAAACTATCATGCATGGAAAAATAATAAAACTCAATTTCTAACAAATATAATATTGAATGATGAATTACTACTAGTATTATTATAACAGTTATTATTTTCATTGTTATTATTGTTATTGTTGTTGCTGATATTACTATTAATAGTCACTATCATTATACTTATTACCATTACTACTATTATTAATAAGTAACATCAAAACTATTATTAATATTTTTATTGTGATCACCATCACTATTATTATTATCGTTGTTATTATCATCGTTATTATTATTGTTGATGTTTATACTATTATTATAATTATTATCACTGTCATTATAACTAATATTATCATTTTTTTTATTCTTATTATCATCGTGATCATCATTATTATTACTATTATAACCATAATTATTATTATTATGTTATAAAACCATACATTGTATATGGATGTTTAAGTTCTTTTTTTACACCCTTTATTATTATGTTCATTCATGATTATCAAGTTCATTTAAATTTATATTTTCTTATAAAATTTAAATTTACAAGTATTTATTTATATGTGCCTATAAATAGAGGTATCATCGAGAGAATATAATACACATGTATAATTATAAATTCATATGATTCTCTCTTTATCCCTTAACCTCTATTGTTTTTATATATTTTATTTACTCTTTATTAATTACATTATTTTATTATTATATGCTTCTTCAAACATAGTTTTATAATATATTATTATTAACGATAATAATTCATTTGTTTTTACTCTTATAATTATTACGGCCGCCACCGTAACTAATTCATTTGCAATATATTTGCAGTATACGATATTATTGAAAAAGATAGCAGACGAGGACTACTCCGTCACTAAGGACGCAGATTATTTCTATCTTTCCTCCTCCTTTGTTTATTTTTTAAATATATATAATTCAGACAAACAAATAACGTTGCATCGCTTCGAAGTTTAAGAAACTTTTGTCTTGCAGGTTAAAATAAAAAATCTTAAACAGATTACTAACTTGCTAAAAATCCCAAAGACGCATGTTTTATAACAGAGAATTATCGATTCACTCGGGGACCTGGGTAAGGGCGAAAAGTTGACAGTATACACTGCTGCGAGCTGATACCAGAAATCTGTGACGAACATTGAAAAAGACAACTCACGAGTGGTTCAAAGAAAAAAGTCCCAACCATTTGAATTTCACCGGGTTTCTATGGCTTTCAATGAGTTTTTATTGGATGTTTTGCGTATCCACTAATCAATATTAATCACCGACATGGATGAATTATCCAGTGGCGGTGCCACTAAATTGCCGATGCCGATATTCCGGTTCCATAACACTGGTCAAACACTCAAATTATTATAGCTCCACAAATATATATGTGAAGGGTGGTGCTTCTACCAAACGTAATAGAAAATAGCATTTTAAATAGTATAAATATGGTTTTTTTTTATTATTATGTATATATACTCTAATAAAAAAAACTATTTAAAAAGTCAATTGTATTGGAGTGGAAAAAATAAAGCATTTATTATATATATTCTAATGAAAAAAAATAATAATTCAAAAAGCTAATTGTATTGAAGTGGGAGAAACAAATGCTTTGTTTTTTCTTCCTTGATGTTTTTTTTTTAATGGCTGCATTTAATTTGTTTATTTTTTGTTGGCTCTTCTTCATTGGTTTTAGTTTTCTTGAAAAATATGTAGTAATAATATTATTTTTTTAAAAAGGCATTTTAATATTTTATTTAGCATTTCATTTAGAACATGTAAAATAAATATGAAAGAGTTAAAATAATATTTTTCATTTTTCATTTTTTTCATTTAGCAAATTCCTAGGAAACTACGCACGGCAGTTTTCTAAGGATCGTTTGAAATAGTGGGCTAAGAACATTGTGATGAGATTGATTATCTTTCATTGTCATTCATAACTGAAAAATTCGAGTAATAATCTAAAAAATACATTGAAGAGCATGCTGTTTCCAAAACATCTCTTCCATTAGAAAGCAAGGAGTTCATGTGCCACTACAAAAAGGAATCAATTACCTGCCGACACTATTTTTCCTGTGCTTTATTTGGGAACGTAGGTAATGGGACAAGCGGGTCGGATTTTTTTAAAAAAATTTATATTATATTTATTATTTATTAAATAAAAAATTTAGATATTTATAAATTATTCTCCACCGGTTTCAAGTATTCATTATTTATTACTCAATAAACAAATAAATAGTTAATATATATATATATATATATTAAATGATAAATATTATACATATACATATGTTTTATATATTGAAATTTATATATATCATAATGTATTAAAAAATCTAAATATTTTACAAATATATCTATATAATATAACTATATATTTCAAGTTAGGTTTGAGAAGATTAACACTCTAATTATTAATTATTGAATAAAATAATGTAAAAAATATCCAAGCTTAAATGGGGATCAAATTAAATTGGAATCTAGCTCTACTCAGTGGGATCACCAAGTGAAACTACAGCTAAACCGGTGCCGTCAAAAAGGCAAAGTCAACTAAAACTAATAGAATGCGAAGAAAGGCATCTTTAGTTCACATTAATTATATAAAAAATAAATAAAAATGCCGGACACACCAAACTCCGAGTTCCCACTAAAATGCACAAGGAAGTCATGATGTATCTGAAACAATCGCAGGAATCGCCGGAATAAAATGAAGTTTTGAACTGAACTCCTTTGAAATAGGAGGGCAGTAGGCATGTGCGTAGGGACGATCATCTATTAGATCAACTGCCTTGTTCTTTTTATGTGTGGAATACAAATTATTCTCTTGGCAGCATCGAGACCTGTTGTCTTATGATTAAAATGTTTGATCTCCAATCTATAAGTTAATCCCCTCGAGGAAAAAATAATAAATATAATCTTTGTTTTAAACAGCCAAAGAAATATTACTTTTCTTTCCTCGGAAAAGAAAAACTGGAGTGTTATAGTGTTCTTGAAAAGAACAACAAATGTAATAATATGTATAGAAATTGCTTATTAATTTATGGACGCTTTAATAAACCTGCTTCCTTGAGATCTTAACAGAAGTTTTGTAAGTTTTAGGTTGATAAAGTATCTAAGAATGCCAAGAATATAAAACCAGATATATCCATGATAGCCCGCTCATGACTATCTTTAATTAAAAAATAAAAAAAAAGAAGAAGAAATTAATAGGAAAATTTTCTGTTGGGGAATCCGACTGATGATGTATTGATAGTTGTCCATTAAAGACTAAACACACTAATACAATATTTAAAGTAGTTCGGTAAATTACCCACGTTCACGGGAGAGGTTAATATTACTATAAATAAATAAAAAACACAAAACAAATATATAAAAAAGAAGGATTACATCTACTCTAACTCAACTTCCAATTCATATATACTGCTGCCCATGACAACAGCTTCTCTTTTTTTTTTTTTCTCTTCACTTTTCTTTCTATATTTTTACTTTGTTCTCAAATAATTATACATTTTTTATAGACATTAAATGGTAATTTTTTTTAGCACACTTGTTAATTTTAGTGGAACAAGAAAGCCTTAATACATGACATCAATTGTGGCACTATATCCTAACATTTTCAAATTGCAAAACGAAGAAAAAGAATGTCCCTTGGCATATACTCGGCAGCGTGGAGTGTGGTGTGTGGACCTAACGCGGTTAGTGTCCAGGTCCAACCATAGAGAAAACTCAAATCTTTAACGCCATGAACTGGAAGTGCTAGAGCCCAGAAGTGACTCAAGTGAGAACACAGAGAAAAGAGAAGACGACCCACTGGCCATCAACTGAGCATGATTAATAATGAGTGGATCACTGCTCCCTCCCCCGTGTCTTGTAATTAATGGGTGGGGTAGCTAAAGGGAAAATCACGAGAATTCAAATTCCCTGGAAATCAACGTGGGAATATGTAGCATCAACAATCCAACAGTACCACAGCGTAATCATAAAAAAGAAGAAGAAAGGAACGTAGGAAAAACATTAAAGGAGAAAAGCAATCATGGAAAGCAACCCGGGATTCAATTACAATAAAGGAAATCCAATGTATGGTTACTGTGGAATTTACACAGATGTGTGTGAATGCAGGCCTTCAAAAAACCAGTGGTCAACACCCCACCACTATCCTATCTCGTAATCCGCACCACCGTAAAAAAACTCAAACATCCTGCAGCACCATCCCATCATCACCTTTCACATACCTCCGTTTTTTTCTCATCCCATTTCATATTGTGTCGTGATTAATTGATCGTCTGGTCCCTTTTAATCTATATCCAATTCTATATAATAAATCCAAACTACTAGTCTTAGTTAGCAGTGGCTAGCTAGTTCCATACACGTTTTTTCTAGCTCTTGCTGCATTATATATATTACTTATTGTTCTTCGCATCCCAGTCAATATCAATACCATCTCCTTCTCCCTGTAAACCCAAATCTTTCTTCGTCTCAGTGCAGATTTGAAACTCTCCCTCCCTCCCTCCCTCTCTGTATGCGTGTCTCTAAAGCAGTATATATACTCCCCGTCGATCATTATTAACCAGATCGATTTCTGTATCAAAAGATCGATAATAAAGGAATCAGGATGCTACTGAGAAGAGGCATTGCCCTGGTTATAATAGTGTCAGTAGCTTTTCAGATCCAGACATGCTTGTCACAGATTAACAGGGCAAGTTTTCCGAAAGGGTTTGTCTTTGGGACGGCCTCTTCTGCTTTCCAGGTTCGTCTCTTTATCTTCTAATTGATTATACCTTTTACTTTAAAAAGCCTGCTGAGCCTGTTTTTGTTCGTTAATTAACATTTTGCCTTTTTTTTTCTCCCTATTTTTTTAATTAAAAAGAGAGCCCGTTCACGTTTAGAGGGAAAGAAAATATTGTCGAGATTGTGTTCGTGTTATTTTTTAGTTTAAAGTTCAACAATAAAAATTAAACTAACCTCCCTCCCATGCTTAAAGCAGGCTCTCCCAGTGATGCTTGCCTGATGGCTTAACGTAGATGGCTTGTAATATATACTTGATTAAAAAAAAAAATAGAAACGCTACAGGAAAGGAAAAATGAAAATTGTATTAACTATAATGTTATTGTTATTAAATTAAAATCATTCTTGTTAAATTCCAACCCACATGTAAATTTAAAACTTGATTAATACATTTCTAACTTGAGTTAGATATAAAAAGTATTAATTTAAAATTAACCTGATTTAATTTAGTTAATTATTAAACAGATTATCCCGTAACCTATTAGATACTTGAATGGTTTTAAAAAAATCAAAATAAATAGTTTGACATTTAAAAAAAATAATTAACCTAGATAAACATGCCCGCGAATAATCTGAGCATGTTAACCCCCGGTCAAGATTACCATCTGTGATTTAAATAAATGTCATGGAGTATTAGAGTTTTCCCCACGTAAATAGGGTTGCAGATCCAACGGTTAATATAACACATGGGAAGATAAAATAACAATTCATCACTTATCTGACTGATGTGATGTACTGTTTAGACGAAGAAATTAGACGAGCCCTAACGTGTTCAGACTCTAGCAATCTGTTAAATCAACTGTCCTAATTAGGAAAGGGGAACAAAAAGATAGTCAAACATTAAGAATCTTTAGTGAGCTGGCCTGCTGATCACACCACCAATTATGTTCTTCAGTATGGCATCCGGACTTAATCATTGTGTACAGAAATTGAATAAGTTAAAAATGGCCGAATCTTTGGACGAAAACCTGTCGGAAATTAGATTACTTTTTTTCTTCTTGGATATTGCTTTCACACATATGATTTGTCCGTATCTTGTCGGACGTGTTTTAGTGAGCTGGAACGACGGCTCCAGCAAATGTTGCTTCTTACACAGAAAACTCCCTGCTGTGCAAAAAGGCCATGAAGAATGCTTGATGTTTTCAACTTACTGCTTCTACTAAAATTAATTTTATTTTATTTACAGTATGAAGGAGCGGTGAAGGAGGGTGGAAGGGGACCGAGTGTTTGGGACAAATTTTCACATACTTTTGGTAATACTTCATCACCAGCAACAGAGTCCACTGTCTGAACATTGATAGGAATAGCTGATTTTCTAGCATTTGAACTAATCTTATGGTATAATTACTGCACAAGAAATTAATCAGCATCAATTTAAAGCTATAATTTAATGGAAATATTGTTCATTGCATTGGAAACCTGAACATAAGAAGCAAGTCAAGCAAAATAATAAGTCTGCACTTATCTGTTATTTCATTTTCAGAGTGGCTAAGGCCACTCCATAATTAGCATGTGTATATTTAACAGCCAAGGTAATTAAACACATCCCAGAGAATATCCACCCCTCAAAAAAAGAAATATTTTTCTGGCAAGAAGATCCTTTGACATGTGCCTGGTTTATTACTGTACTATTTCAGTTTAAATTACTGAATCAAATTTTAGTTGTAGAAGTAGAGTAGTCCTGGGTATCAAGTACCGAGTCTGCATAAAACCACTGCCGCTTTTTTGTTCAAACTTGCTATCAGATGATATGGGGTTTCTATTCGTTGCATTTTGTATATCTGCTTTAAACATGTAAAAGTGTTTGACCTTGCACCCATCAAGGTAGTAGCTGAATGCATAAAGCAAAATTGTGCAATGTCAGGTAGCAATTTGCTTCTCAAGCTAGTTCAGAAACCAGCTCTGAAGTTGAGAGTTGTCAGGTCAAGTTGTAGTTTCAAAATCTTTGATATGTCTGTAAGTAAGCTTATCAAGTTATTGGTCCTGCAGGCAAGATAATTGATTTCAGCAATGCCGATGTGGCTGTGGATCAATTCCACCATTTTGATGTACGTCTTCTCATATGAATCCCCCATTTTATGAAAGTTTGAGCTACTAAATATTACTTTTAGATATGAAAGTCAATCATGGTATGGTACAGCATAAAGTTTTTTTAAAAAGAACCCAGCAATTATACTACGTGTTCTTTAGCTTTTCGAAACATTTTACTATAGATATAGATATATCTTAACAATTTACTTAGTGGTTATTTGGAAACAGGAAGACATAAAACTTATGAAGGATATGGGAATGGATGCCTACAGATTTTCAATTTCCTGGTCTCGAATATATCCCAGTAAGTTTACAGCACAGTTACCTCCTTCTTTTTTTGGTGAATTACAGTTATTCATTTTTGAGGGTGATATCATGGAATAATGATGTGGTCTCTATGTAGATGGAACAGGGAAAATCAATCAGGCAGGAGTTGATCATTACAACAAATTCATCAACGCTTTACTTGCTCAAGGTAAACCTTTGCATCAAATCATCCTCTAGCGAGATTCATGTTCTTCGGAGCTAGGAAAGAGTTCTACGAAAATCATGTAGCTTAAAGTATCCTTGTCCCATGTTGAGAACACTCAATAGCTTGTAAACATAATAAACATTCTTCAACTTTGTCACTGGTTAGTGATGTTTAATATAGTTTTTAACAGTCAAAGATTGCCTATGTTCCATAACGTACGCAGGAATTGAGCCTTATGTGACCCTATTCCATTGGGATCTTCCTCAAGCCTTGCACGACAGATATAATGGATGGCTCAGCCCCCAGATCATGTAAAAGATTGTTCTTATACTTTGCAAAATTGCAATTAGAATTACCTTTATGATCTTGGTGGTTAAGATGATCTCTCTAATTTACAGAAAGGACTTTGCAACATTCGCAGACACATGCTTTCAGAATTATGGTGACAGGGTGAAGAATTGGATCACGTTCAATGAGCCTCATACAGTTGCTATTCAGGGTTATGATGTGGGTCTCCAGGCTCCAGGAAGATGCTCTATCCTCCTCCACCTCTTCTGCCGGGCTGGAAATTCAGCAACTGAGCCCTACATAGTCGCCCACAACATGCTTCTTTCTCACGGGACTGCCGCAGATATTTACAGGAAAAAGTACGAGGTAAAAGGCAAATATATATTATCCTGAGCTTAGCTGCGAGGGTGCACAACTTGCCTTTGTCCTTTATTTTTTCATTTTGTGTTCTTATCATATGAAAATTTTCAGGCAAAACAACAAGGATGTGTGGGCATATCACTTGATGTGATATGGTTTGAACCAGCAACGAACAGCACGAAAGACATCGAAGCAGCCCAAAGAGCCCAGGATTTTCAGCTTGGCTGGTATCTATAATCACGTATACGTGTTCTAGTTTTCTTGGTTCTCAATAGCTTATACAGGAGAGAGAGATGGTTCTTTTGGCCGTTTCAGAAACATTAAGAATTGATCGCTCTCTAATTTCTGGTAGTCGAGTGCTGATGATCTATCCATTGACCAGATCATGCCCTCGATTTGTTATGGTTCTAATAAATATACTTATGAACAGCCAATCACAATCAGAATTGAGGCCCACACGCAGTCATGCAAGCTTAATTCATGTAGTACAGAAGTAGCACATATCTAAAATATGTCCATATTAATTTGTGGATTCATTATACTTTTCCTCCAGGTTTATTGAACCTTTGATCTTAGGCGACTATCCAATCTCAATGAGAAACAGAGTCGGAGATAGACTGCCGAAGTTTACCGAAAATGATGCTGCTCTTGTTAAAGGGTCTTTGGATTTTGTTGGTATCAATCACTACACAACATTTTATGCACGAAGCAATGACTCTCTACTTGGCGATGTAATTGGCAAAGTCCTTAATGACTCTGTCGCGGACTCTGGTGCCATAACCCTTCGTGAGTTAACAAAAATCCTCCGAAATAATTTCTTTTCAACTATTTCCTTTACCTAGTAGAAATAGTGAAACAGCAGTGTAATTTTTTTAAAAAAAATCGTAAATAACTGTTGTAATATGTGTGCTTTCATTCTTTTCAGCATTCGGTGAAAATAAGAAGCCCATTGGAGACCGGGTATGCAACTCTCTGAACTGAAATATTATGATCCATCATTTAAACCAAGTAACAATACGATACGAATTCAAAACTAGAAGCAAGAAAATGCAGGGCCAAGCTAGTAGCATATGAGTGTTCATTGTTTCTGATTTCGTTCTTCTTTCTTCAATCCAGTTGCACTGGATTGAAATTTGTCTATTCATTCTCCGATACAGAAAAGTTCGTTGATATTCAACTCTCGTTTATGGCAGCACATTGGGGTTCTGTGTTTCTAACTATTCATTATCACTTGTCTAAAACTGCAGGCGAATTCTATATGGTTGTACATAGTACCTCAAGGGATGAGAAGCTTAATGAATCACATCAGGCAAAAGTACGGGAATCCTCCCGTCATTATAACTGAAAATGGTAATCTTCTGAATAATCATAGGGTTCTGTTAAAAGGCATTCTCTGTGTTTCTCTTCTTGTATAAACTGATGTGTCGATTTATCTTTAAAATTGGAATGCAATTGACATGTTATGATTTTATAGAAACTGATCTCTACCTTTTCTTTTCTTCATCTCGAATTATGAAGAATGTCTGGGCCCTTATAAAGCCTTGTCATGAAAGAAAAACCGTAAATCTTTCTGTTTCTGTGGTCTTCTCAGGGATGGACGATCCAAATAACGCCTTGACCCCCATTAAAGATGCTCTGAAGGACGGGAAAAGGATCAAATACCACAATGACTATCTGACAAACCTGCTAGCTTCTATCAAGTATGGATCCCTCGCCTACATGCCTCGGCACATGTATGTTCCTGAGATAGTATGGTATTGCAAGCAAACTAATAATCTATTGTTTTTGTTATCGCAGAGAAGATGGCTGCAATGTGAAAGGGTATTTTGTATGGTCTCTTTTGGATAATTGGGAGTGGGCAGCTGGTTACACTTCAAGGTTTGGTCTCTACTTTGTGGATTACAAGGACAAGCTGAAGAGGTACCCCAAGGATTCCGTACAATGGTTCAAAAAGTTCTTGACTTCTAGTTAAAGCGGAGAAAATAATGAAGATTTGAATGGGCAAATGCAGACACCCTCACACACAGATTTACAATTACATGTCTTAATTTTCTTCAAGCGTAATTTTGTAACAAGATGTTATATAACTTATAAGACATGTCAATTTAAGTACGGTTTCGTCCTCAATGCTGGGAGAGAAATGCAAATTTTCGACTGCTAGAGTTTGTGTCGCGGCAGTAGGCAGTTTGAATATCGGATGGAATTTGGCTACTTTATCGTGCTGGTATATTTTAATCATTTCAATCAAAGTATTTAATCAAGGCAAATTATGCCTTCTTTATCGTTATTTACATCTTCGTTATTATTATTTTTTTAACAGAAGGTTCCGATAAAGATGACTTGTATCGATTTAAAGGATATATCTTGGACAATTTTATAAGTTATAAGAGAAGTATTTAATTGAAAAGAAAATAGAGATAAGACACTTAAAAAGATAGACTTATTTGAAAAAAGAAAAGAAATATATGTACTTAAATGTAAATATAAAAAAGTGACGGTTACTAAAAACTTTTATAAAAAGAGGTACCAAAATGTTCACTTTATCTTATCCCAAACCCGATTAAAACAAGGATTCCAACGCCGTACGAGGAAAGGAGCCACGTGGGTTCCGACAAAAATCCACTACATAAATAGACACTTCCCGCGTCTAGCCTCAACAGTCAATAAGGCTACATCGTTTAAATTCCAGGTTCTCTTCCTTTCCTTTTTCCTCTCTTGTTACATGTTTTTTTTTTTAAATGTTCTTTATTTAAAAACAATATTAAAAAAATATTTTTTATGTTTTGATATAAAACATCAAAATAATAAAAAAAATTAAATTTTTGAAAAGATCTCAGTCTAATTTATTGCCATCGGAAGATGGCTTGATTTTACCATGTGGGTAATAGGTTGGCACCCAAAGATTATCATCTTGTGTTTTTTATCTACTGCCTAAGATATTAGGCTCCGTTTGGATCGGAATACTAAAAGATAATGAACACAGATGGGCCTGTAAGATAGTATTGAAGTCAAAATCCATGGTTTTTGAATCAAAGATAAACAACAAGCCCAAACGAGCCCACAAAGAGAAACTAAACCCCACAAGATTCGGGCCATTGAATATTGGACAGAAATCTCTCTTCTCTTAACATTAGACAGATGAAGCCACAATCTGGCTTGGAGCCTTGAGAGCCTGCGATCAGAAAGCTGGAGCATATTCTCACTTCATCTCCGAACCTTTATCATCATGGCTCGTACGTGGGTGCTCCAAGGCAGCCATTGTCTTGAACTTGTTAATTAGGAGTAGCAAATAATTAATTTTACCATTTTCCGTCTATAACGATAACGTATACTAGGACGTCTCGTTAGCATTATTTTATTTCTTACTACACACACACACATTCAGTCATACCTTGTACAATAATATTAATCAATTATTATTTTTTATTTGTCTCTATTTTCTAATGTGTCTATCCATCCATCTTGTATGTCAAAATTAGCAGCCACATGCATGGCACATGGCACATCTGGGTTCGTATAAATTCCAAACCTTGAATTCCCTAAACAAGTTCCTTGAACAACGACCAACCCTTTCTGTCCATTGCTGCTCGTCTCTGTCACTTCTCAGTTAATTTAAATTGTAGTGTCTTTCACGTTTAGATTAATAACGCATTAAAAAAAAAGTAAGTGCATTCGAACAGACTGTGCATGAGTTTATGTTGGAGGTCATGACAACCTCTTTCCTTCCGATCTGGATCTCTAACTGCCATCTTATACTTTCCTGAAGTGGCTTCCATCCTACTCATGACCATTCGGTTCCATAGACCCACCAATCTCTCCCACCACGACTTGTTGGCTAGTCCCCTCGAGCCACCACCATCAAAGAGAGGGGCAAAAAAAAAAAAAACTCGAATTCGAAATGATTTTGTTAGTACAGGTATATATGTTCTGAATTTTGCTTTGTATTTTAAATTATTTATCAGGATATATTTTCATACGTATTGATAAAAATATACTTGCATAAAAAACTCGAATTCGAAATGATTTTGTTGAAAAAAAGATTATCATTTGATTGCTAGAGTTTGTCGTTTATATATTTTTGTTTAAAATGTAATACAAGGATATAATATGTGTGTATAAAGTCTACGAAAACGAGCTTATGCGTGTGTGAGCACATCCATATACTTCCTTAGTCCATGAATATATTTAAGAAGATTTATAAGATTCATCCACACAGTAACCTCTAGGAAATATATTCAAGTTGTCATATCTCTCTAAAAAAGAAAAAATAATTAATCCTCACGTGCCAGTAGAAGCGACGACAACTTTTACCAAAATTACTTCCCAATACAGATCGCACTGTCGGAGCCTCAGTAAAATGATGGGGGTGTGAAATTTACCTCGCTTGAAATAGAATTTATACAATTATTTTTCTTGTATTTTTTTTTTTTATAGAATACACAATTTCGCATTTTTTTTATAATAACCATGAGTGACATATACGTTTTGACAGTTTGACCATAAAAAAGAAAGAAGAAAAGATACAGTAAATCGTAGAAAGCACTCTCTTGAATTTTTGTTTTTGGTTTCTTGTGCTTTCATAATTGATAGATAAATGAGAGCAAAACTAGGTGGCTAAAGTGAAATGGGAGAAATCTAAAGTAGAAACGTGTCAGTGCTATTTTTGGTCATCATGGAAACAGATCTTGAAGTAGTACAATAAATACAAGGTAAACTCAAGCCTCTACACTTGCCTCATTCTTTGGCGGAAGAAGCTCCCGCCTTCGCCTTCCCTTTCTGTCTCTTACTCTGCATTTCCCGTTTCTTCTTAGTCTATACCCCTCCCCTCCCCCATTTCACTTTGAGAACCAGAAGATTACAAAGGTAACCGTTTTAGTTTCACTCTGATCTTTATCTGGTACGTTGCTTGCTTTGTGCACATGTTTCTTTTTGGCTCATGGGCATTGGTTTTGGGTATAGCACACAATTCTGTTTGATAATGGGTGGATCTGTTATGCTTTTATCTTTGTTCATGGGATGATTGGTCTATGCCTGCTCTAGATTCCTGACACTCGAAGGAAGAGTTTGGAGACGTTGGACTTAATTGTCCGGTTTCTCTAAATTCGTAAACTTTTAATTCTTGCTTTATAGGGCAACGTTGGATCTTTGATTTTTAAGGTAATGGAGTCTATAATCCCCATGTCTCTATGAGGTAAGTCATGTTATTAGTCTAGCTTGTTAAAATTGAAACAAACTGAATGTTAATTGCATGCTAAAGCATGTCATAGTGTGATCCGAGATATGGGATGAAGATTTTAGTTTTCGAAGTTCACGTGTACTCATTGAGTTTTCTAACTGAATAGTTGATTTTAGATTTGAGGAAGAATTTGTATCCAGGATCTCTTACCTGTATCATCAGGCAAAAGTGATTGTGCACTTCCACTGAATTGTGATTTTAATTCTAATTTTAGGCTATCTATTACATATAGATATGGTGAAGATCTGTTGCCTTGGAGCTGGCTATGTCGGTGGGCCTACCATGGCTGTGATTGCACTGAAGTGCCCAGACATTGAAGTAGTGGTTGTTGATATTTTTGAGCCGCGAATTATTGCCTGGAATAGTGACCATCTTCCCATTTATGAACCAGGCCTTGATGATGTGGTAAAACAGTGCAGGGGAAAGAACCTCTTCTTTAGCAAAGATGTGGAAAAGCATGTGGCAGAAGCTGATATAGTCTTTGTATCAGTAAATACACCAACCAAAACTCAGGGACTTGGAGCTGGCAAAGCAGCCGACCTAGCTTATTGGGAGAGTGCTGCTCGTATGATTGCAGATGTATCAAGAACTGACAAAATTGTTGTTGAGAAATCAACAGTTCCAGTGAAAACTGCAGAAGCAATTGAAAAGATTTTGACCCACAACAGCAAAGGCATCAACTTTCAGATTCTTTCCAACCCGGAATTTCTTGCCGAGGGAACTGCAATTCAGGACCTTTTCAACCCAGACCGAGTTCTTATTGGTGGCAGGGAGACCCCGGAAGGGAAGAAGGCAATTCAAGCATTGAAAGATGTATATGCCCATTGGGTTCCTGTGGAACGGATCATATGCACCAATCTCTGGTCTGCTGAACTCTCGAAACTTGCTGCAAATGCCTTTTTGGCACAGCGGATCTCTTCTGTCAATGCCATGTCGGCACTCTGTGAAGCCACGGGTGCAGATGTCTCCCAAGTATCCCATGCTATTGGAAAGGACACGAGGATTGGGCCCAAGTTCTTGAATGCAAGTGTGGGTTTTGGTGGATCGTGTTTCCAGAAGGATATCCTGAACCTGGTCTACATCTGTGAGTGCAATGGCCTCCCCGAGGTTGCAACCTACTGGAAACAGGTTGTTCAGGTGAATGAGTACCAAAAAACACGTTTTGTGAACCGGATGGTTTCCTCCATGTTCAACACAGTCTCAGGTAAGAAAATTGCAATTTTAGGATTTGCTTTCAAGAAAGACACTGGTGATACAAGGGAGACCCCAGCCATAGGTGTTTGCCAGGGCTTGTTGGGTGACAAGGCTATATTGAGCATATATGACCCTCAGGTTTCACAGGAACAGATTCAAAGGGATCTGTCAATGCACAAATCTGAATTGGATAGGCCTCCTCGTCTTCAGCCAGCGAGCCCCACGGCTATGAAGCAAGTTACGTGTGTATGGGATGCTTATGAGGCAGCAAAGGGTGCTCATGGGATCTGCATATTAACCGAGTGGGATGAGTTCAAAACTCTTGATTACCAGAAGATCTATGATGATATGCAGAAGCCTGCTTTTGTTTTTGATGGACGTAATGTAGTGGATGTTGATAAGTTGAGGCAAATTGGCTTTATTGTTTACACCATTGGAAAGCCATTGGATGCCTGGCTGAAGGACATGCCTGCTGTGGCATAAGACCTGTATGTTTTGAAGCGACTCGGGGCAGGTTGTAGTGGAATCACAAATTTCGAGACCCCTCATCGTATATTTTTTATTTTTTCTGCTTTTAGCCATAAATATTTTTATAGTTCTGGGATTCATGTGATGGATGGGTTCCCTGGCACCATTGTGTTGGGATTTCTTTTGTTGGTAGCAAATTTTTATCTGTTCTTATTGGTTTAATGTAATAAATCAGAACATCTGGAAATTTTAGCACTCTTTCCAGCTATCCTGTCTCCTATATATATATATATATATATATATATACACACACAGTATCATTCTGTTGGGGGCATCACGTTATGCTTTTGTCAGTTGAAGAATGTAGGATCCGACATTGTCATTAACCTGCGGTATTTTGTCCAGTGACCGAGGAGAACGCAACAAGGTGAGTTAGCTAGTATGCCGTAGTAACGTGATTTTCAAGAACGTTATCAGTTATTTTTTATATATTTTTAAAATCTTTCTTGAAGATTTAAAATATATTGTATCTTTTAATTAAATCATTTTAAGTAAAAGTATGAAATAAGTAATTTGATTTGGAAAAACAATCCCAAACATATGTATATAAATATTAAAAATGTAACCATTTTTCTTTTAGATGGTTTGAAAAAAAAAAAAAAAACAGAGAAACAATCGGTAGACAACGTCATGGTGTGCGTGTATATAAAACTACTGACAATGGTAAAAACTTGGGACCAAGAGGTTTGCTTCTTCTGTGATCTCAGGTTCAAACCCTAGGTTGCTCATATGATGGCCATTGGAGGCTTACATGGTCGTTAACTTCAGGGCCCGTGGGATTAGTCGAGGTGCGCGCAAGCTGACCCGGACACCCACATTAATAAAAAAAAAATAATATTTACTTATTTCTTATAAAGAAAAACTTATTTACAAACAGTCTAACATTTAAAATCGAAAGCAAAATGCACCACATGCAACTAATTTCATATAAAATAGGTATATTTTTAAAAGAAAAATGGTGATTTTATCTTAGGTGAGATATTATAAATTTTTTTAAAATAAAAAAATAAAGGATTTTATCTTTGATGAGATATATTGCCTCATCATATTAGAAAATGATATAAATTATATTTTCAAAATTTATTTAATAGTTTAAATTATTGAATTGAGATAATTTTATATAAATTATAATTTTTTAACATGGTAAAAATTGTAATTAATAAATTGAACTAAAAAATATAAAATTAATACCTTCAATTTAAAATTGTATTTTATTTAGAATGGAATTGGAATTCTATTCCCATTATATCTTTGATTTTTAAAAACGAAACACTGATTAAAAAAAAAATAAAAAAAAAAACAATCAATGAAGGAAAAAAAAGGCTTATGCCAATTCAAGATTTACTCCTCAAAAAAATCAAATCAAGGAGAATTTTGAATTTAATGGAAAAGAGAGAAAATTAAGCCAGACCAACCACATAACTCGACGTTGAAAACTATAAAATGAATCCAGGCTATGAAAGGACCTTAATGTAATTTCGATACTTCCGGACCGGTCTAGCTTATATTAGGATCCAGCTCCTGATCAAATTTAACCCGGTTAGCATATCGGACCGCGTCGTGTACGGGACTCACGTACCTTTAAGAAAATCCTCGTTTTTCATCGTCTCTTTAACGTAATTAAATCCCAAAATTGATCTCCGATTTTTCTCAAATTATCTCTTACCACTTAGATCCAACCTCCAATTCTTTCAATTCGCGTCATCCTCTTTCGATTGGTACCTTTTTTAATACCAGCCGTTATTTTAAAATTTTCTAGGGTTAGGGTTTCTCATCTGGACCTCTAATCTCTCGATCCTTTATGTTTTTTAAATCGGTTTCGTCTTTACAGTAATTTCCCCATAAAATTTAAGTCCAATTTTGTTGATTGTTGTAATTACGTTTGGGTTGAGGATAGTCTTCGATCTATTTCCGGTTTGCTCGAATCTGTTAATAAGTTTAGGGGTTTTGCTCATCTCGTTACTGGGTCTCTGTATCTTCCTTGTTTTGCCCGTAATTTACCGGTTTTATTGGTGATCTCAAAATCTAGGGTTAGGGTTTTTCCCAATTTTTTTTGGACTCTCTATTCGGTGAAATTGATTTAGGGGTTCGTCTCCTCGCATCAATAAATCATCTTTGGTGCATAATAAGTGTCGTTTACGATCAATTTGCCCTATTCTGCTTTGAAGTTTGAATACAACTTATTGTAAAGGTAAATTACTGTTAATTGGCAACTGTTTCAAAATACTTAACTTTATGTTGTTGGAGAGTTGTGTATTGATGAGTTTTTCCATCTTTTTTTGTACCACCGTTCGTGTACGTGTGTCTTGTCTTAACTGAACGTAACGCTAACTGTGTCTATGCTGATTTTGTTTGTTGAAGACAATGCTAGCAGTGGCTACTATGTGTCTGTTTGTGGACGGTTTTGATGATGCTCCTGCTGTCTATGGTTACAGTTACATTTGCATGCTTGTGTCTGGTCTGATAATTTCGTTCATGTCCCTGCTAGTAAATGTCAGAAAGTAATATTTCAGAGGTTCTTAAGTTATGCTTCGAGTAATTGGATGCTGCAATGCTATGCTGATATAAATGCTACCTGATTTTTACCGCTGTCCCTTACTAAGCTATTTAGCAATCCTGTATTGATTATCTAACAACTCGTGGACAAATGTCCTTTTGCATTTCAATGTTGATAGTATACGCTTGCATGTTTACTGGTGATTTGCTTGTTATTTATCTCCTACGATTCTCGATTGTGCCATTGAGTTTTTCAAGGGAGTTCAGTGCTGGATCCTCGTGCATATGGGAAATTGTGCTTAGTTCAATTTTGTGGACTCCTAGCTAAGGAATTATTCTTCATCCCCCCCCCACACACACACACCCTGTTCTTCCTCTGGATGAGATATGTTGCAAACTTTTTTTTGGCAATTTTTTTGCTTGAATTTTTCTTCAACCTTTTGCTCTTTGTATTTCAGGCTTAAATGGGTTTTAAACGGCCTTTTGATGATGAAGAGTTTCAGGATTTTCCTTTTAAGCAGGCAAGACAGGTGGAATGTTGCAATAAGTTGACTCAATTGTCAGAAACTGGTGCACATTGTAACGTGCCTAAGAAACCTGATGTTGCAGGTCGAAATTGTGGCCTTGAACCTCACTTCTTGTTTGTCTACAACTGTAAATATGGTGTTTTGTTCACCTGTTGAAATAATATGTTGGTTGATTTGGTTATTTATTTCTTTTCATTTCATGTAAAGCAGATGGCTATGGGAGCAACTTTTTCAAAACTCAGTGGCATGAGACATTTGAGAATGATTTCATTGAAGTTTCAAATTTTGCTAAAGATTCTGACTCCAGTGCTCCTTTGTCGTTAGTCACCAGCAGTTCCAGTGATGAAGATTTTGGGTCCTGGCCAGCAGCTTACTCTTCTCTTTCTTCTGAATATTTTGAGGTTGAATTTCCTCAGAAAACATCCAAACCTCTGGCAGATGTCTACTCATCCTATTTGGATGAATTTCCTAGGAAACAAGTTCCTCTGGGACCAAATCACCAAGCCAGCATTCCATTGTGGGACAGGCATATGAAGAAGGATAAGCTAGCAGACTCATTCAATACAAATGGTTCCTCATTGTCTGAATCAGACCATCACATTTATAATGATAATGAAGAGAAGTTGGTGGGAACTTGTATCATTCCAATGCCGGATACAAAACCGTGTCTGTCCACTAGGTATGAGGCTGCTTGTGGCAGAATTGATTGTGGGTGCCTGGATGAAGGCTCTGTCAGATGTGTGCGGCAGCACATACTGGAAGCGCGGGAAGAATTATTAAAATCTACTGGGCATGAAAATTTTGTAAACTTGGGGTTTTATGACATGGGAGAGGAGGTGTCTTGTAAATGGACCAAGGAAGAGGAACGGGTTTTCCATGAAGTTGTTTATTCCAGGCCAGGGTCCTTGGGCCAGAATTTTTGGAAGCACTTGGCGCAAGTGTTTCCTGATAGAACCACAAAGGAAATTGTCAGCTATTACTTCAATGTCTTTATGCTTCGGAAGCGAGCTGCTCAGAACAGATCTAACCTGCTGGACATTGACAGTGATGACGATGAATTGCCTCGGATCAATAGAGGCTCCTATATTCAAGTTTTAGAAGAAGATGCAGATTCTGATCTCGAGTCCCCTGCTGATCAATATGATCATGCAGCTCTGGGAGGCGATATTCTTGAAGATGACATCAATGATGACAGTGATATTCTTGAAGATGACATCAATGAGGACAGTGATGATGATGCTGGTGGTGCTTCTGATGAGGTGGGAGATGGTAGTGGAGACACCACAGGAGAAGATTCTGGGATAGATTATGCCTCAGAAACACTTGATATGAACAGTATCGATCCTGCTATTAAGCATATGGACGATAATGCTGGTCAAGATGGGGTGGATTTCATTGTTCAAGATGACTCTTGCATGTCTTTTGAGTTCCAATCTGATAAAGTTGACTCTTGTGGTCCAGTTGACACCAGGGCTGCTCTGCATGTAAATAGAAGTGACTATAGCAAATGCTTGCCCAGTAAAGTAGATGGATGTGGTGATGATGAGGATCAGGTATACTTGTTGGACCTCTGTGATGCTAAAGATTGGGACGCCCGTTACTTTAGTCCAATCAGGGGTGTTGATCTTCTTCCTACAAGTAACATCATTGAAGAGATTTTTGGACAAGGAACCTGTGACAACCAGACAAGAGATACCAATGGCATCAGCTAGTGCCTCCCTTAGTTTCCTGGCATTTTAGCGTACAAAATGTGCATTCACTGCAGGGACCAGGATCCTGGTGTCTTTCTTTGTAAGAAAGTTTTTCAAGATTCTTACTGTCTAGGAGGTAGGAGTTTTCCCCCAAAAAGGGTATAAGAAGAAAATGAAAAAAAAAAAGGAAAATTTTTTGGTTTTTGGTCCTGCTTAATGTACATTCATGATCAACCTTTCTTAATGGAATCGTTGTGATTAATGGATCACACTAGTCATTACATCCTTCCGCTTTGTATGACTTACAACTCTTACTTATTGATGAACTGTATCCTATTTTGTAAGTGGGGCTGAAGTCATTCCAATCCATTAAAACCTTGCATCGCACCAGCTACAACTTGTATGATCCTCAACCTGAGCCCGTCACCGGAAAGGACTCAAACTTTAATTCGTCATATTTTCAGTCATGGTTAAAGTGCTGGACTGCTTGAGCTTGTTTGAGCAAGGCACTGAAAGTCATTTGGGTTCCTTGTCCAGTTGTCCTAGCCTCGACGCAGCAGTCCTGGAATCATTGTCCAGGCTCGTTTTGATTTTGCAAGGACTAGCAAACGAGGCGTAAATCATAGGGTCCAAGACTTCAGGTTGACACAATAAAGACGGCAATCAGCTATAGTCGACCTGGACCACTCACCTTCATCATTATTCCGTTTATATTATGTTATCCATCAATCATAGTATAATCAGCTGCCAGAAATCAGTCTGCCGGTTTCGTGCGACCTCTTTTTGGTTGCTCATGTGCTCCTCCTATGAGCGCAATGAAGCCTGGGAGATTAGGGTACGAGGGGTCCATTTTCTTTGCACGTTCATTATGTTGAAGAACTTGGAATGGATGATGCCAAGGGAAATCACCAAAAGAGGCCAAAAAACAACCAAGAGTGGGACAGTGTACAAAGTAGGTGATGTATGACCACAAACAATTTTGAGCGATTTTTGGACTATAAAATTGCCTTTTGTATTGAAATATATTAAAATATAATTTTTTATATCAATATAATAAGATATTTTAAAAATAAAAAAAATACAATCCAGTCGCATAAATAAACACCGCTTTGAGGAGGCATCTTTATCCATCAGACTGCAATAGTCATAAGCTATGAATTAATAATGCTATCAGTAGTTTTCTTATTTATGTTTAAAGTGAAGGCTTCTCACGGCGGCGAAATTTTAAAGTTTTTAACTCGTGGGTCAACTACAATAAAAATAAATTTTGTTCTCTTTATTGCTTTTTTAGTGAATATTACAAGACAATAATTTTCATTTACAACGAGGGGAAAAGCCGCAAAGATATAAAATCAAACTGAAAGTAAAAAATAAAAAAGATAGATTGTAATTTTGAATTTTATATGACAAGTTTAGTTTAACCTCTCTTCTTTATAATTAGTAGATAATTGGTTTTTTAGTTGTGAACAATCCAATTTCAATATTAAATTTTATTTCTCTCATTTTCAATATTTATTGAGGGGAAGAGAGGGTTGTTACATTTTGATATAGAGATAGAAAATACTTATTTATGCTGATTCTGATCATAAAAATAATTAATTTTAGTGTTAATAAGTTCTATTTAATGAGAGAGTTTCATCTAAATATTCCCTTTACTTTTACTTTTTTGAGAAGGTAGATCTTTCCCTAGGAAGATTTTTAGGATTGGTTTTATTTGGGTTTTTGACTTGTTTTTTGAGTTGTTTAAAGTTATAAATAAGTTATCAAAGTATTTAAGGTATTTTATAAGTGTTATGGTTTAAAAATAGTTTTTTAATAAAAAAAAATGAAGCCTTAATTTTTCAAAAACCCTTTGATCACTAAATTTTGCAATCTGCAAGCAACTTAAAAAAAAAAAAAAAAAAAAAAAAAATAGAGGTGGCAATAGGTTGTTTGCCGCTTTAAGAAACAAAAATATAAAAATACAAGCCTGAACATGTGGGCTAGGCTGGAAGGCCCATGCCTTCGGGCCTTTTCTTTATAAGGCCCAGGCACACTAGGCTTTTTTCTGACTTTTTTTTTTAATTTTGGTTATTTTATATTTAGGTAAAAAGTAAATTTAATAATAAAAAAATCATTAAATCCAATTAAGACCATAACTATGGTCGCAAGTTTAACAAGTTAACACACAAAGTCCATGTCAATCCAATATTTTTTTGTTCGAATATTTTTTTAAAATATGTTAGATTGATTTATTTTTTCTTTAGCATTTGGTTTATTTTGAATTTGACTTCATAATTTTTTTTTCTAAAATTGATTTGGTCAAATTTGATTTATTAATTGATTGCCATAGTTTCATAATCTAGATAGCAGGTATAGAAAGATGATATGGATTGACCGGAGGTGCTTTAGTATAACACCATGTCAATGTTTTTTTTTTTAAGTAGTTTTTAGACATTTTGTTCATTTAATTTTTTTTCTTCTGGTTTATCTTTTATTTTTTAAAATAATTTTTTTATGCCTTTTATCCTATGATTAGGAAAAAAAATTTAAAAATAAATAAATTAAACTCATTGGATTTAATGACTCGAATCATGGGCTTTGACAGGTTAGACTGTGAAGCCCAAGTCGATCAAATATGATGTCGTTGTTTTATTTTAAAAAAAGGGATACTGAAATCTTTTTCAAGTATTTAATTTATTTTGATATTTATAATTTTTTTTTGTTTTGGTTTATGTAGGATTAATTTATTTCTATTTGTTTTTAAAGAGCTTTTCATAATCTTATTTTTTAAAAATATCCAAATGACATTATTATTGTTCATCTAGTTTATCAGGTTTAATGATACTTTAAAAACCAATTCCTGCAATCTTGGCATTAGTTTTGTGTTTTTTTTTTAAAAAAAACAGTTGAACCCGCAGGCAAATGCGGGTCAAAAGACTAGTTATAAAACTATTCCAGTAAAGTAAGTTCAATCTCCAATTGGTAGTATCACGTTGCCTGCAATTTTACTCAAGGGACCCTCCTTCTTTACTTGCTTGCTTTTTTTTTCTTTTTTCTTTTTTTCCGGTTCAAAACATACAATACTTATTTCTTTTTTGCTCGGACTCTGATGTCATCTTGGAAGTTACTGTGAAATTTTTTAACACGTTTCTGGTGGTAGATAGAAGCTATCAACATCAGTATCCTGAGCTGCTAAATTTTGCTTCCTCAAATAATTTCTTGGCTGTTGGATGGAAAAAAAAAAAAAAAAAAACCCGAAACGACCGGGTCAATTTAAATCACCGAAAGGGACGGGACCAGCTAAGGAAGATGCATTACATCAAAAGGTAAGCAACGAGTTGAAAAAAAAAACAATGATCTTCGTGCATATGACAAGAAGATCGTTACAAAGATGGTTTGACTTGATCAAAGCAACCATCCCCATAGGTATAACAAGAAACATCTCTATTTTGATGGGCAGGAAAATGACTTAAATTATAAAATCCCATGAAATTATCCTATGCCCTAGTCATGTTCAGGCAATGAGTCAGGCAGCCCTTTCATAACGCAAGTCAGGTAATTTGTGAAGTAATCACGGGAATCGAATGAATAACTTTTCCTTTTTCTTAGTTATTGAAAAAAGAAAAAAGAAAAAAGAAAAACAATAGCACTAAACAGGAATTAACTGTGAAATCTTGGAATTGCCAAAGAAATAGAGACGGGCAAGTAAACAGCAAGAGTGGATTTTCGATTTTTTAGCTGTTTTCAAATGGGTGTTGCAGATGTGTCCTATATAGATGATAGACATGAAAATCCAATGCCCTACTTGTTACCGATGCATTTTTCCTTGAGAAGTGGGATATTTCAAGCATAAATGATCCTGGAAAGTAGAGGTTAGGTTAGGGGGACAAGCGGTCCATGGATGCCTATACGATGCAACAACATTATTTTGAAGGAAGAAGCTCCGAATTCTTAGGACGAGATTAGATTATCAATAAAAAGAAATTGCAGCTGCATTTGCATATGATATGAAAAGGGTCAAAAATAAATGAAGGAAGAGCAGTGAGGTAACGGTTGGAGAGATTCTGACCCTTCACTTGTATGAGCTTATATAGCAAAGACAAAACAAGGGATATAAAGAGTCTGATGCTGCTGTGGCTGTGCAGTCAGAGTGTTGCTGGTTGTTAATGTAGTATCTACTAAAACCCTCATTCCTTGGGATCCTCAAAAGCCCAGTTAATCTTGGCCGTTCAATCTCCACACAGAAAGGTTCTCGCTCGAGTACACGTGCTGCCTATCTTTTCTTCCCTATTCAATATTTTGCTTCCATGCATGGAATTCTCCTCCAACAATATCACAAAAACAAATAAGAGAGAGGGGGGGGGGGGGGCTAGAGGATCTCTATTTTAGAGAGAGAAAAGAGAAAGAGCCATGGTTGTGTCGTGCTTTGATTGTTCTTTCACATGGAGAAAGCTTGCTCATCGCCCATCATTTTCGACTCATTTTTCTTCATTAAAGCTTTGATTTTTGTTTGGCATTAAAACACCCCCATTAAATTCTTTATAGAGGTCTAATGTGTGTACTTGAGAAAGGGGATTTGTATGGCCTTTTCTTTTAGTGGGTCTGATCTTTGTACTTTAACAAGACCGTCACATCTCTCCACTCTTTTTGATTCTCTAGATCAATCATCAGTGCCAAAGCAGCAAACTTCGTGATCTGTTCTATCTGCTACCTGATCTGGGTTTGACTCCGTCCTGGTTCCGTTTTTTCACCAAATGGGTGCCTATCTTTCTTGAAATGCAGCGATCGAGGTAACATTTGTGCTGTTGATTTTGTTCTTCTTCCCGTGTTAATTTGATTAGATCAATCAATGGAAACCAATCAAAAGAACAACTTTGTTTGCAAGTATTGCAACAAAAGATATCCCTGTGGCAAGTCCTTGGGTGGTCATATTAGGATCCATTTGAATGCTAATGGAACTTGCTCAACTGATGAAGATGCTAAGGTTAAGATGAGCACGACCGAATACAAAAGTAAGCAAATCTCTGCGTCTGAAGCTGGTGGTCAGTTTGGTTATGTTCTTAGAGAGAATCCTAAGAAAACAACCAGGTTTGTGGCGGATTCCAGCAATACTACTTCACTGCCAGAAAAGCTGTGTAAAGAATGTGGTAAGGGGTTTCAATCACTGAAAGCACTTTGTGGTCACATGGCTTGTCACTCTAAGAACTTCTTTCAAGACCAGTCGGGGGCTACTATGAAGTTGAAAGGAATAATCATGGACAAGCAGTCAGATAGTGAGACAACTGATCCGATTGAGCCAAGGAGATCCAAAAGAAAGAGGTACAAGGCTATTGATGTTTACACTTCTTCATTATCTTTGACAAATACTGCTTCTTTATCTTCTACTTCTGATATAGAGCAAGAACAAGAGGAAGTGGCTAAATCTTTGATGATGTTGTCCAAGGATTCTGGTTTTAAAGGTTGTTTTAGTTCAGTCGCTGATTCTTCAGATAACAATTCCGTGGTTTTAGAGGGTAAATCATCATCTATGAAAATGAGGATTAATGTAAATGACGGTATTAATTTCGTGTCCAGCGGTATCGAGTCACTGGAGATGAAGAAAGCAACGCAAAGGGGGGTAAATTCTGCTGAGAATGATCAGTCTGAGAATTCTGATTCCGGGTACTTTAGGAACGGTCCCAAGAAGGTTGAATCAGATGTTTCTGTTCATGGGTTTGCTAGGAATGGTGAATTCAAGAAGCAAGAAGTGGATTCTGTGTTTAATGATGATGAGTTGGATGCTGAATCAGGGAAAAGATTAAGCATGTCAAGGCATATTAGAACTCAATTGGGGAAGGATTTCATTTTGGATGATGTATATAATCAAGGTGATAGAGCTTTGATGGATTCGCAAAAGGGATGCAAGAATGAGTCATGCGAATATCTTAGCAGCAGTGTTCGAAACAGGGGCAGCAAATGTGTTTCTCTTGGGGGACGCAGAACCAGCCATAACAGGATTAATAATGGCTGCAGTGATTCAATATATGAGAGTGGGGAGAACAGCGTAGATACTGACTATGTCCCTAATCCAACTGCTAATAGTAGTAAGATGATTCAATCTAGAAGTGGAAAAACTCCAATTGAGAAGAATTCTTCTGGAAAAGCAGAGAACAAATTGGGGTTGAAAATAGAGAAAGTACACGAATGTCCTTTCTGTCCCAAGGTTTTCCGATCAGGTCAAGCTTTGGGTGGTCATAAGAGGTCCCATTTTATAGGAGCGGCCAGGGTTAGACCTGTGGTGATTGAGCAAGATGTGCCTGAGATATCCACGCGGGGGCTAATCGATCTTAATCTTCCTGTCTCCATGGAGGAAGAGAGTCAGATGGGTTAGGACCGTGGTAATTCATGAGTTTCTGCAAGTAGGTCAGTCAGATCTCCAAAGGAGAAACTTTTTGCTCGTGGTTTTTGATGAAGATGCTAGTGACTGCTAGAGTGTACAGACAAGGTGAATGCTTTTGCTTCAGATTCTAGGATGTCTTGCCAAGGTAGCTCTTCCATTCGTTGCTTGTGAAGATGTAAGAAGCATGTGTTTTCACTTTGTTGGGTTTTTTTTTCTCTCTCTCTCTCTCTCTCTTTCTTAAGAGCTTCTTTTGATATCTCATTTGTTTATCCTAGCAATTTATCTCGTTACAAATTTTAAATTCACTGGTCCTTTTGTTTTGGAAAACGTGCGATGTATAGTATTTGGATTTCTTTCTTTTCTGTTACTCTTCCATGGATTCATGGGTTCTTGAATTCTATGGAAATGGAAGCCTTGAACATACATATGTTTTGAAATCCCCTACTGTATGCTCTATCGGCGAGCAAAATCCATTCCCAACTGAACTTAATCGTTAACTAGAATCAATTTTAATGTTCATGTCTTCAGAGTTTTATGCACTGTTAAAGAATCACGCACCTCCTGCCTTGCTTTATGGGGAGGGGAGAGACACTACAATATAAAGTGCTATTTGGAAGAGAAGTTTCCTTTTCACTTTACTTGCTCAAGCACCGTGTCTTCACCTTCGCATCTACATGTATATTTTGTACAATTATGCCTATCTGGGTACAACGTAAGTTATCACGAAACATCACAAGGTGCCGACGTGCCTCGAGCTTGATATCACGCCCATGTTTTCTTCTGTAATTCGCCTTTTCTTCTACCTACAGGTCTCATATTCGAGTCTCCCTAGCTCCCTCTCTCTCCACGGAACAAAATGGAAAAAAAAAAAAAAAAAAAAAGTCTCTCCTAGCACCAGCCACCAAGTAGTTTTCTCTCTGCAATAATGAATTAAATGCGGTTTAAACACTAAATCACGCTTCCTTGATGATAAAAAGGTACAAAAAAAGTAACGGTACTGCTGTTTTCTTGGTCAAGCATTATTTACAGGATATCTGATATTCTCAGTGACTAGCTGTTTCACTCATTCGGCCCCTCATCCACGTTGAAATGGGAATATATGGAGTGGTTGGAACACTGCTCTTGCCTTTGAAGATTTATTTTCGTGGAATCGAGAAGAATCAATTTTTATTTTTTATCATTGAAAATAAATTGTGGCTCAAGTTGGTTGTATAGTCACCTAGCATTGAGACAACAATAACCTCTTCCAAGCTTGAATTTTTTTGAGATTGTGATATATAATAATTTTCAAAATAATATTTTTTAAAAAAAATATACTAAAATAAAAAATATTTTTAACATTAATATATTAAAATCATTAAAAATAGCATTAATTTAATTATTTTTTAAATTAAAAACACTTTAAAAAATATAAATTCTCCATGGCTCCTCCGAATCCATATCTATCTTCGCCTTTTGTCTATATTCATCGCCATATTCTGGAATCTGGACTTGAGTTGTTGTTTTTTTTAATTAAAAAAAAAAAATCTCTTACATTTTCGTTGCGTGTAGTGTCGTGGAAATTTAAATTTAGCATAGCGGTTTATATGGTTCGATGATGTCAACTCATCCGCAAACCAGTACAACGTTGGTAAAACAGTAAAGACAAGATAACTTGCAGTATTATACTTCATCGTGTGGGACCGTGAAGCTTTTGATCCACGTCATATTTCCACTCCCAATCTATAAATGGGTTGGTGAATTGTACAACAATCTCTTCGAATACAAATGAATTGCCTTATTAGAGGTTATGTTTAGTCAGTCATGCCCGGTATCTATGAAATTTAATTACATTTATTTTTCATGTTTTCAAAATATTTTCTCAGTGTGATTTTGCGTAATTGTTACGTCATAAAAAATATTATTGTATGCCAAGCACATCCTAATTTTATAATTTTGTATCTTATTTCATGAGTCCACAACACAATTAAAGAAGAAATGATTATTTTCAGTTTGATTTTATTTTTATTAAAAAATAATTAAATTAATTTTTTTAAAAAAATAAAACTAGTTCAAACCAACTAATTTCGATTTTGTTTTTTTAGAACAAAACCAATTTGACTTGATTTTTTCTGGTTTGACTTGGGTTTTTTTGATTCAGTTGAGTTTTTTTCGATTTCAGACTTATAAATTCAAAACCAAACCGGTTAGTTGTTTTAAAAAAATTTAATTGGTTTAATTAATTTTTTTCACGTTCGTTTTTTTTTCTTTTTATTTTCTCAATTTAATCAATTTTTTAAATTTTTTACTTATCCCTTGAGCAAAGCAACAATTCACTACGCTGTAATTAATATATAACCGGTTTTTTTCTATCATCGTGGAGTAATAAATTCAGGATCAATGATATATGATATCAAGTAATTTTGTTGTAGTAAATTAATGTTACGTGTTTAAATCACGTTAAAAAACAATTGTAAATTTTATATTAATTGTGCAACTTTTTAATTTAAAGATGGAGGGATAGTTCTCGAAACCATACAACCATGCACATCCACCGTGATTTAAAACCACAAATGAAGTTATTAAGAGCCAGGACAGAAAATCGAATGTTTTTTTATTTATTTTTTATTATTAATATAGATATTCGAACCATCTTACATGTATTTTGATTAATTTTATAAGTTTTAAAGTTAATGATTATGTAAATCTCTAGTAGCTATTATATTAATAACAATAAGGTTTGAACCTAAAACTATAAATAAAAAAAATCTTTAAATTTTAAAATTTTATCACTAAATCATTTACTATATGATTATATCGTTTTGCTTCACGAATTGTGTTGTGAAATCTTTTTAAATACTAGCAGTAAATAAACAAAATAAACACAAATATTATCTTTATCTTGAAAAACCCATCGAGTTATATAATTGAAACATGAATTTAATAAAAAGAGCTGTGATCTGGGCAGTCTTTAGAGGACAGCACAATGTATTGTTAAACAGTTTAACGATTTCTCCAAGAAGAAAATCTCCGCGAGACTGCCGCTGTCAATTTTCTTCCATTGGACCGGTGTGAGAGGACCACTTTCTAGGACCCATGGACCTGCATCAGCCACCAAGTGCGGTCAAAGAATCAATTGAGGTGAGAAAATTAAACACCACGTCAGCTCAATTGTTTGCTAGTGACACGTGGCAGGATAGTCAGCTGGCATTGTAGGGAATCAAGGTCAAGGGCCAATTATAGCAACTTGAAAAACATGACTCAGGGCATCTCAGCGATAAAAGCTAAATTGTGGATGTATTTTTTAAAAAAATAATATAAATATATATATTTTTACATGTATTTCAATGGAAAAGAATTATTTTAACAATTCATTTGTATTTTAATAATTTTCAAATTATTTTAACAATTAATTTTTTTCTAAGAAAAATGATGTTTTTAGCTTTTCTGTAGAACAAAAAAAACTATTTTAGAACGTCATTTTGGTTATCCTTTTAAAACTGAAAAATCAAGTAAAAAAAGCTATATTTTTATTTTTATTATATTTTATTTTGACTCTTCATCTCTGGATTCAAACTAGTGGCAGTGCAAGTTCTGAAACCAGCCCAGCCCAGCCCATGAAACGGTCACGTTCGGAATTTCGAATTTCGAATTTACAATATGTAATAATAGCTTAACAATCACCTTTGACACTGGGCTGGTTTGATAGAAGACACCCAGCCGAGTTGACACTGGGCTAGTTTTATGTTTTTTGCAAATGGGCCGACGAGGAGTTGCTTTAAAAACAAGTCCTCTGGTAAACATGGAACTACGTGTAGAGTAAAATATATATAAATAAATGAGTTTTATGTAGTGCGTATCCTTTTGAAGTGTTTCACATGGCTTTCATGGTCTTAGGCTGGCTTTTCTCGGCTCGCTAGAAATTACTCTTTGGATTGAGTTATGGGATCTCTTGGTCTCTTTTCAGCTTTGCTTGCCTGGGTGCATTTATATGTAGAAGATATCATATCATTGCTGAAAAATATCAGTCACGATAAGCGATTGGCTAAAAAAGGTAACACGGAAAAGGCATAGAAAAAGACGTCAAAACTATGTTCGCATGGCACGTGGAAAGTCTTAATCATGTGTCTTGTAAATTAACCGGATCATTGATGGATTTTTTTCTTATTACCTTGGCTGAATACATGTATGATGATCTCCCATCTAGAGTGTTCTTCGATGTTATTTGTGTTAGGCTATTAGCTGAACAACTTTTCTTTTTCTTCCTTTTCTTGTATAAAAAACTCAAATGCTTGTTAAAATCGATAAACCACTGAAAAATAAAATAAAGTAGAAACGGGTTTAAACTTAATGAAAATAAAATAAATATTGTTGAGATAACTATCCTAGTTTTTGTGTTTACATTATATTTTTTAAAAATAATAAATTTATTTTAGATTCTAATTAAGTTTTTAAATTATTTTAATGTGTTGTTATCAAAAATAATATTTTAAAAATAAATATATATATTTTAATAATTTTTCAAACAAAGAATTTATTTCAAGGTAGTCAACACTGAAATTAGGCAAACCAAAAAAAAAGATCCATGGTTTTGGTCAAAAGCACTGGTCATGCAAAAAGCACGAGTCCCTTTCCTTTTATTTTTTTATATGCATCAGCTTTTAAAAATGCTCTGCAATCAAACAGGAGCTTAATCTCTAGAATTTTTTTTTCTCGGGAAATATATTTTTTACTTTAAAAAATAATAGCTAATACAATATTAAAATGAATCACTTATACTGTTTTGTTATATATTATAAGAAATGACACCGAAGACAAATAACTCTCTCTAAGTTTTACTATATCGATTTTTCTTTGGGATTCGAACTTTAATTGAAATGTACTGTGGGCTGGGTATAGTGGGATTGTTGGGCCTGGTCTGACCTAGACACGCACTGACACACATCACTCGAAAATCCATTAACTCATAGTGGGTCTTTGCTTCCTTTTTCTTTCCGTCTGTCTCTGTACCGCTGCTGCTGCCTGCTAAAGTTCACGCAATCTGCCGCTGCCGCTGCCGCCTATCAAGGTAACTTTCAGTAATTACGTTAAAATAGATTTGACTTAAGTTCAGAGATCGTTATTGTCTTTTTTAACTCATAATAATCTTTATTTGGTTACTCTGTACTCTGTAGTATCTCCCGCACAGCCCTCAATTTGATTCTCCTAAATTAATTAATCAGATGCAACGATAGAAAAACGTGTTTCTTTTTTCTTTTTGTATAACTGAAGTGATTTTTATTTAGGTTTCTAGTTGTCTTTGTGTTTGTTGATGTATTGATACAAATCTATTTTTATTTTTTATTTTTTATTTTATTTTTTCATTTACTGTCTTGTGAATCTGTGGCATGGTTTTTTGATGGGTTTCTTCGTGTGTTGTTTGCCTTCATGTCTCATGTATTCTATGTATTTCTTGGTATCCTGGTCCTTCTGCCCAATCGGGTATTAGTTTGAGCAACTGGTTGCTTCTGGTATTATTTTTTGTTTATAAATAGTAGAACCGTATTTCAATGCACAAACGTGTCCTTTCCTTTTGCAACAATTCACTTCATCATGATCCTATACGATTACTTCCGCTGTAATGGAACAGCCAACTCCTTACATGATATAAAACTGATGGTGTTTACTTCACAATTCCGGGAAGGATGTGATATCAAGAAGTTGTGCTTGTATCAATTTCTGCAAAAGAGCAGGAGACAAACATAATCAACAAACACGGAAAGATTCCTTTTTTCTCTTTTTCTGTAGTCTATACAGTGTGAAAATAATCAAAGCATACCTCCTTTTTATGTGCCTGTTACAATGTTTACCATCACCACTTTCATTATTTTTTTAGTACTTCGATCCAATGTTGTCTACACTAAAAGTTTCAACCGACATCCACAATAAACATTTTGGAGATTGGCATGTGCTATTATTCTTTAATTGTGACCGAGGATGATCATGCAACAAATTATCTGTGTGGAATCTCTCTATTTATTCCAAATCTATTCTGTGAATATCACGCATGCTTTTGTGAATGCAAGCGAAAAGGGGGATAAGTACACAATCAAGAAACTGCATACACAAGTAAAGATGGATCATCGTTGATGCATTTTCCATGTATTTCAGGCAGTGTTTTCTGAAGGAGTTTGAAATTTCCTTGGAATGGCTTTGGTTGTAATCTGCGGCCAGCCATGCAGTGGGAAGTCCACAGCTGCATTTTTCCTAGCTGAAGCTCTCAAAGAATCAGAATCTAACTCAACCATTAGAATAATTGATGAAGCTTCTTTTCATCTTGATCGTAATCAAAGTTATGCCAACATGACTGCAGAGAAGAATTTAAGAGGAGCGCTCCGGTCTGAAGTTGATAGATCTGTATCAAAAGACAATATAATCATAGTGGATTCTTTGAACAGCATCAAGGGTTACAGGTATGAGCTATGGTGTTTGGCTCGTGCTGCAGGAATAAGATACAGTGTGTTGTTTTGTGATGTCGAAGAAACTCAATGTAAAAAATGGAATGAACAACGTATGGAGAAGTGTGAAGCTACATATGATGATACTATCTTTGAGGACCTGGCAAGAAGGTTTGAGAGGCCAGATAGAAGAAATCGATGGGATTCTCCTCTGTTTGAGTTATCGCCATATAAAGATGGTATTCAGAAATCTTCAGCTGCCATTGTAGATGCTGTTTCATACTTAACAAAAAAAGTGGACTCAAAAACTCGGGATGTTAAAATTTTACATCCAACAATTGCTACACAAAGTACACGATTTTCAGAGGCAAATTCTCTATATGAGCTGGACAGGGCAACACAAGAGGTTACCAATGTCATTGTAGAAGCACAATCCCAGTCAATCGGAGGACCTCTAAATGGAATTTCTCTTGGCCAGGGTTTACCAACTCTCAATATGTCAAGATCAGTTGGGCTGCCAGAGTTACGGAGACTGCGTCGGACATTCATCAAGTTGACAGGTCAGACAAGCTTAAGTGGACCCCCCCCTCCTTCAGATGCAGAGAGTGCAAAAAGGATGTTTGTTGATTACTTGAACAGGGAATTGGGAACTACTTAAAGAAGGAATACGAGGATTATGCTATGCCCATTCATCTGCTACTGCTAGTGGCATTGGTGCAAGTGAAGCAATAAGAATTACATTTTGAATTAGTGTTGGATGTTCAAGTTTTTGTACCGGCAAACATGGGCAAGTAGTGCCACTGTAGGGGATGTTCTAGTACCGACAAATATGGTTTTTTTTACTTATTTGTATCATTGAAATCTGAGCAATATTTTGTTAATAACGCAGCAGTGTACCATTGGATCTTGTATTTTCCTTTTTCTCGTGCTGCATTTTGAGTTGTAGTGTTGTTGGATCAAGAAAGTCTCTCAACCGTATGGTCCCTGTTGGATCTTATCGTAAGGTGCAAGTTTGTATTCCTGTCTTAAGCAAGTAATCGACTGTCTTTGTAAATGGTTGTTCAAAAAACACAATATCAATAAACGAAAGGCTTTGTAGATGGAAATTGGAAATTTTTCAGCACTTTTGTGTTGAAGACGACAGAAATTTGTTTTATGGTTCTAGAACTATGAAAGGTAACGTGCGAATTGGATGAGTAAAACTCGAGGCATTTGTGATTCTGAACAAGCAACCAAGCAGCATAGGCTTCTTTATCTTATAGCCTAATATGCAGATATGGCCATTAGAATAGATGCTGCACTGCATGCCATTTCACATTTCCATTTCCATGTGAGAAATTTCCATCATTGATTACTTCGCGAGAGGACAGGGTAAACTCAAGACAGGGACTAAATATCATGTATTTCTAGCTAAATAATCCAAAATTACCCCGAGTGTTTCATCAAACTAGATTTAGATTGTGTTTATTTTTACAGTGATACCATGCTTTTAAAATTTTAATTTTTTTTTTAATTTTTTATCATTTTCATATCAAAAATAAATTTTTAAAAAATAAAAATATATTATTTTAATGCATTTCTAAGTAAAAAAATACTTCAAAAAAAAAATCACAACCATAATATAAACACCACATGAACTATTTTTGATATAATAATAATAATAATAATAATAATAATAATACGCCTCTCCTAGGTTTTCATCCTTTCATTCTTTTTTCAAAAAAACATCTTGTTTTTATGACATGTGTTAAAATTAACAAAATAATATATTTTTTATTAAAAAAATAGTTTGAGGTGATTAAATAAAAACATTAAAGTAGTCGAAAATATTTAGAGAGGGGGCTAAGATATCACCCCTGCTTATAGAGAGGTGAGACCCTGTCTAAATTCGAAAATAGAAATCACATACTAGTAGTCGACATAAGCATAGGAAGACGATAATATATGTGGGGATACAGCTAAAATACATTTTGGTATTGTATATTTTTAAGTGTCATGATTTAAAAAAAAAAAAACCAAATAACAAAATAAACTGTAAGAGAAGGGTGAAATCCCCAATGCCAATCACTGTAACTATAGATTCGCATTATAGATTGTAATATTGAAAATATGATTTTACCCTTAATGACAAGAATATTTTACCTAACTGATAATGATAATAGGATTTTTTAATATTTTTTTAAACAGTAGAAATATAAAATTATCCTCGGGCCAAGATATTTAGAGTCGGCATATAGAAGCATCTTTTTGCCCTTTTCATTTTTAAATGTATTACTGGATTGTCTTGGAGTAAAAATGGGTCCAAGGTTGTTTTTGCCATTTTACTAGGTTAACCACGATTAACTCTCTCTTACCATCCAAGATATATGTTTATTAGGCTAACTCAGACCATTTTTTTTTTCTTAATTTTTACTCATTTTTATTCTTCCAAAGGTTATATATATAGGCTACCATAATCATTTTTTATTATAAAAAATGGTCTATTTATCATAATTGTTTATTTTTTTTATTATATATATTAAAAAAATAATTTATTAACCTCAATTGAGACTACTCGAATAGTTAATTTTTCTCCTTTATTTAAAATCCTCCTGTAGCATTTAAATATTATTTTTTTTTATGAAAAAAAATATTGATTGCGACATAGCAAAAAACCATGTCTAATAAACATAACCTTACTTCAATGCTTTAATTAATTATTTATAATTTTTTACAGTAATAAAATTTTATGAAATACTATGATTGGTGATATGGTCATGTTATGCACAAGTTATTTAAAATAAAAACATAAGCAACATAATTTTTCATATAAATTTTACAACAAGACATGACATCATCATATCCAAATTAAAAAATAAATTATGTTTTTCACAGATAACAAATTAAAAGAAAGATGAACATCACTAAAAATTTGAAAGAGAAAAAAATGAAATTATGATTCATCTTTTCATAACCAGTGCAATCATTTTAAAAATAATTTAAATTTTAGACATCCAATTTTTTTCTTAATAATCGTATAAAAACCATGATTTCTAATTTTCTATTCTTGTAATTTCATATATTTTCTATTCTTGTATCCCGTATTCGTGCACGTGCTACTTTGCCCGTCATTCGACCATCCTCTTTCCCCGCCCATTGAAATGTTTTCCCACTAAGATTTGTCGTAGCAGACTTGGCGGCAAAGCTGGCAGCCAAAACAGCGTATGTGATCTACAAAGACTATTAATTGATATAATTAGTTAACTATACATATTTTGTAGTTTTTGCCTGGAAAAAAAAAAGTTTTTTTCATTTTTATTTTTTATAGGAAGTGTGTTTTTATTTTATCGAGAAGCGAGAGGCCTATTTGTTGCTCAAACATAATCTCATCCTTGCCCTATGCATAGTTAATGTTCTCATTTCGAAAGTACTGCTTAGGACTTGGGACAAAACGCATTTACATGGTTATTTTTTAAAGTATTTTTAATTAAAAATATATAAAATATTTTTTTTATATATATTTTAAATTTTATTTTTGATAATCAGTATATTAAAATAATCTGTAAATTTTTAAAAAATTAAAAATATATATATAATTTTTTAAAAAATATTTTTAAAATATAAAAACAAATAATATCTTAAATGACCTGAAAAACAAATATTATACAAACGGTAGAGGCAACTAAAAGCATTCTAATGAGAAGTTTGGTACAACAGCAGAAGAAAATGATGTCTCAACATTTATTTCCTGAAGACTAAGGCATACAAAGGAGATTGCGACAAGGGAAGTGCAGGATTCGAACGCTACACCTTTCTGCTCATCACAAATAAATGGTATTATCCAGGAGAAAAAAAGCTTGAAACCGATCTCTTAACCCTGTGATTGCTATTTCGATTTATTTCATTCTCCGTAGTCCAGACAGGAACCTTACACAGCAAGCAAGACCAAACCACCTAATCCTGCACCTGAGAAAATTCGTTCTTACATTCATCATGGATTATCATAGTAATTACGAGACCTCAAGATCATCGTCCTTAATGATTTGAAAGTTTGCATCAAGGAGGGTCACTAGTGATTTGGATTTCCTGTTCCGAACCCTGCCTGCTTCTTTCAATAACTCGACTAGCCGTTGCTTCTCGTCGTCCACATCAGGATTTGCTGTTCCTAGCTTTTCCTCCCTCATGCCAACCACATAGTCCAGAATCTCGATGGCATCATCCAACCTGTCCATTAATTACAAATTCGGAATGCACAAGAAGCCTTATATATACCTGAATTAAACTAGAAGTGAAGGACATTGTATGTAATTATTTACATGCTCAATGATCAGTTTAATGTAGCAGGATCCTACAGAGTTGAGAAAAGAAAAGAGTACCTGCCCATTGCATCATAGGTGCCTGCTAGGTTGCTATAAACCCCCAAGGTGTCTGGATGATGGGGTCCATATTCCTTCTCCAAGATGCTTCTTGCTTCTTTGAACAGATCCGCAGCCTCGTTTATTGCGTAACACTGCACGCAGGCTAGACCCATTTGGTTCAAAGCAATCCCAAACAAGGCAGATTTTCTCTCTCCACTTGCTCGAAATTTGGCTATGGCACTCTTGAAAGTTCTGTAAGAATCAGCATAATTCCCCATCATGTAATAAATGACCCCCATCTGGGCTTCAATTCCTGCGACTGTGTTTTGCTGACCCGGAGCATCAGTACCGTAGATCTTTAAAGCCTTCTTGAGTAATTTGAGTGCCCGATCATACTCGTTCATGGACTGATATAAAGCAGAAACGTCAATAAAACCACTGGCTATAACTTCTTCTGAAGGCCAGACCCCCCCTGCAGGACGTGGCTTTTCGTAAATCCTAAGTGCGTTTTCACAGTAGGATTTAGAATCCCTGAACCTCCCTATTTTGTTGTACAAGTCAGCCAAACGTACAAAAACGGAAGCAACTGCTGGGTGATTCTCTCCTTTACTTGACTTGAAGACAGTAAGCGCTTTCTGATAAGTGAAGATAGCCTCATCATAGCGTGCCAAAGATAAATATGCGTCTCCAATGCTGCAATCAATGGAGGCCACATCCATGTCCTGGCCATTTGCTGCCATGGCCATGCTTGCTAAAACATAATGCTCAAGAGCAGATTCATAATTTCCTTTTGCTTCACAGATAATGCCCATAAGCCTTCTATCTGCTGCTTCTTCAAGAGTTGCGGCTGGGCCACCTTTCTCCCCATGGATGTCAAGTGCTATCTGACAAAGCTTCTCAGCATCGTCAAATTGCAATGCTTGAACGTGAGCCTCAGCTACATAACGGCATGTCTCACCAACTCGAGGATCTGTTTCTCCCAAGACTTGCCTTTGGATTTCGAGACCAGCTGAATAACACAGTGTTGAATTCTCATTCTGGCCAAGCATTGCGTAAGTATCACCCAATTGCATGCAACCAGCAAACTTAGCCAGTGCATGATTTTGACCATCTTCTATTACTGGAATCTCAATAGAGCGCTCTAGAACAGGAATTGCCTCATTATATTGGCCTAAGCTGCAGTATATTGCTGCTAAAACATGCAAAGACATAACGTGCTCTAAATTGGGTTTTCCATTTGCACATACCTCAAATGATTTCGTTGCTCGAAGAGAAAATTCAAGGGTTTTTTGCGGATTTTCACCGGAAGATATCATATCCCTTGTTAGTTTAAGCAAGAATGGTCCAAGGTCGGGGTTATCTAATCCCGCAGTCTGCAGAAGATTCTGATCAATTCCATTCCGGAACTTTTCTCGAACAGAAGCGAAACTTCCCTGCTTCTTCACTGCAAAAACTGCATTTGGTCTTCTTATTTTCTTGTCCAACATCTGCCTATCGGTCGGAGGCTTCTCGTGAGAAGATCTGCTCTTAGGATTCCATCTTGCAGATGCACCAGATTCTGATTCCATGCGGAAAAGCTGCTTCTTAAGGCTTGCAGCTTGGCTTTTAGCCTTTTTTTGGTCAGTAGACCCATTATAATCGTCATTGGAAGCTGCGAAGCCAGCAACACAATCCCCTTCTATATTCTCCGATATTGTCACCTCTTTGGTTATCTCTGTTTCTTCAATATCTCCAACAAGATGGCGCAATTCCGAATCAATCCTCGATTCCTCACCATATGACAGAAAACTAGCCCTGGAGGGAGAAGGATCAGAGCATTGCATCCTATAGACATTGTGATACAGATGGTCGATGGAGGTGTCAACGATGCCATGCATGGCTAGATCAATGGAGTCACTACATGGACTGTGAGGGCTTAATGTGCTTCTTGGAGACCTGATCATCCGGTGGCTACAATCACTGCCCTTGTAAGACATGCAGTCTCCAATTGTATCATCATCTCCTCTTCTATATTCACCTCCATTTAAAACATCCATGGCTAGTCCCGGCATTTCACTGCAGGGATCGATCAAACTCTGCTATAATAATCAGTGAAAGAAAAAGGTTGTTAGGAATTAGAGCATGTTCAGAATGTATATAATAATGTGTTTGCATGTCTCAAAACAAAATATCAACAGCAAACCATCAGAAGATAAGAGAAATTTGAAAGATAAACTGACACAAATTGACATAATATTTCTTCATATGATAAGAGATATGAAATGAGTCGTACTACATACCTTACTGATCACTGTTATTCTTTTTTGTAGTAGATACTGATGAAGAAAAACCTTTCTACTTTGTCTCTCTCTTTTTCTGAAAGTTCTCTGCTCTGGCTGTAACAGACAATAGAGCTAGAGCTAGAGCTAGGCTATATCATTGATTTTTTCTTCTTCTCTGTTTGCCTATATTTATACAAACATGAGGCTGAAGATGAAGAAGGTGACATTTGGAGACACTGGCAGGGGAAAAATATATAGGAATTTGTAATAAAATAAGCAAGGCCTGAAGATGCAAATAATACACGCATATGTATATGTAGGCGTGGAGGCGCAGAGAGGTGCAATGTGGAAGCAACGAGGACGGCGACTCCTCTCCCACCCTCTCGACTGTCGTGAAGTGGAAACATGTATCGATAATTAATTTGCAATAAAGCAATTAATACTAATTTGCTTATAGTTCCTAAGATAGTTTCTAGATTGAGTTATGGTGTCGAGATTAGGGTGAGTAATGCAGTAGCAAATTTTTGGCTGTCACGGAAGAAACACACCACACTTAAAAAAAATAAAAAAAAAATGATGCCGTAAGCTTGGATTGGTTCAAAAGAAAGCAACATTGGATTTCGACGCTCCATCAGATTCCGAGTATCAAAGAGTTTATTTAGCTGTGAGGATGTAGATATATACGCACAGGCACAGCACAATCAATGGAGTATTTAACTTTATATATACATACAGCAACGCACAAACCACAGATCAATGGAGTAATTAATTAGCAATCTAACAGCCTGGTTATAGATTAGAACTCTTTGTCCTTCCAGCACTTTCTTTTTCGACAAAGACAAAGTAACTAAAATTCATTTAATTTCAGAAATAGGACAGCCTTTGGATTTAACTATATAATTATTTATTTATCATCACAATAGAGTGACAGACACAAATTCAATACCAGACAAGCAACAACCCATCAAATTGGACTCTCAACAACGACAACGACAAAAAAATATCTCCATCTCCCTTCTGTTCTCGTTCTCGCATTCAAGAATCACGCCCTCTTCAACGGAACGAAAACGGTAATTTATCTTGCCCTTGAAAAACCCTAATTGCTTTTATGATTCAAATGCGTTTGTTAGTTAGTCGGGTTCTCTCCATCTTTTCGGATCTGATCTGCGTGTCATTCTTCATCTTCCTTTTCTTTTAATTTCCTTTTTGAGATCTCTGAGAGAGATAATTGCTGTCGAAATTATTTCATCTTAATTCTTCTTTCCAAATCCAATACGTTATAAGATTTTCATTTTTTTCTGTTTGTTTGATAAGAATCCAAAAGAGTCCGTTAGGGATTCAAAATCGGGCGAGACTGATTTTTGTGTTTTTGACTCTTGTAGCAGGTTGATCTTGATTGATTGGTTAGTTTCTAGAGATTGGGAAAGTGAAAAAAAGACATTGTTTGTCATCTGAAATCCATCGTCATCGAGAGCTTACATTGTTTCCATATTGCGTGGATTTGCTATTCGTAACTAGAAAATGAAATCAGGTTGTCCCAATTAGGAAACGGTATTGGTTTTCTGTCCTTTGGATAATGCGAGTTTGTTGCTGGGGAATTGTAAAGGAGGTTGTGTTCTATGCTCGTAGGAGTTGTGCGGATTAATGGTAACATATATAGAAGCTTTTATGCTATGATAGGTTTGTTTTCTGCACTTCTTGGAGATTTAGGTTTAAGTCGGATAATTAGTGGATTTTGAATTTCGTTTGCTTAATAATTTGGACATGAGAAGCCCTTGGTTCAATAAACCACTTGCTATTTTTGGCCCCAGACCGCCAATTAGTTGGTTGCTGTTGTGCGTTGTTTGTGTGCTTGGACTGATAGCTATCTTGGGTTCTACTTCTCTGAGTGCGTTTGATTCCGTGACTCCCACTCCCGTGCTTGATATTTATTCAAATTATAGAAGGTTAAAGGAGCAAGCGGCAGTTGACTATTTAGAGCTTAGAACACTCTCATCTGGAGCTGGTCGGCAAAGAGAGCTGGGACTTTGTGGCAGAGAACAAGAAAATTATGTTCCTTGTTACAATGTCTCAGCAAATTTGTTGGCTGGGCTTAAAGATGGGGAGGAGTTTGATCGGCATTGTGAAATGTCAAGACCGAGGGAACAATGCTTGGTTCGCCCTCCAAAGGACTATAAGATTCCCTTAAGGTGGCCTGCTGGTAAGGATGTGATATGGAGTGGAAATGTTAAGATAACCAAAGATCAGTTTCTTTCTTCCGGAAGCATGACCAAAAGGTATCTCTTCTTTGATTGATCCTAACTGGGATTCTGGTCCTTAACAGAATGGTCATTTCAAGTTATGATTGTATTCCTGGTTATCAATTTTTCTTTTTGATATATTTACTTTCTTTTGAGAGAGAAAATGTTACAGGTTGATGTTACTGGAAGAGAATCAATTTGCCTTCCACTCTGAGGATGGATTGATCTTTGATGGTGTGAAAGATTATTCTCACCAGGTTGCAGAGATGATAGGATTAGGAGGTGACTCTGAATTTGTTCAAGCTGGTGTAAGTGTTTTTAGCATTATTAATGCTTTTTTGGGGGAGATTTGGTTTTCAAAAACACAAGCAATTACAAAATAGATTACTCTATTGTCTGATATAATCTTGTATTGATTAATATTCATGACCATAACAGCAAAGGTGCCTTTTAGTTTTCCCTTTTTCTTACCTGCTGTTTATTTAGTCTTTTTTAACATATCTTGTTCATTACAGGTGCAAACTGTGCTAGACATTGGTTGTGGATTTGGTAGCTTTGGAGCTCATTTAGTATCACTGAAACTAATGTCTGTTTGTATTGCGGCATATGAGGCAACCGGAAGCCAAGTTCAAATGGCCCTTGAAAGAGGTCTTCCAGCAATGATTGGCAATTTTATTTCACGACAACTTCCATATCCATCATTGTCATTTGATATGATTCATTGTGCTCAATGCGGTATTGTTTGGGATAAAAAAGGTATTTAATTAGTTTCTAGATGAGGGATATTCTCTGCTAATTACTTGATGGCCTTATTTTGTGTGCTGCTGGCAATAGCTTTATAGCTACTATCTTGCCTCCTGTTGATATGTCAACAGATATCTCTGTTGCTGCAATACAATACTCTTCCTTTTCTTTTTCAAAATGTTTTAGTTCTCTTAAATGCACCCATTTGCATCCATGGATTTTGGATAACTGATCTAAAGTCAACAATGACAATCAGCTGCCATAAATCTATCTGAGTCTTCCCTTCCTCTTTAATCCTTTCAGAGAAAATTGCATCTAGAAAATACGTGCCCATCATAAAGGAGAGATGATTTGAAACTTTGTGCATTGTGTGTTATATGATAAATAAGCTGATAATTACATGCTGTGCCAAATCAATACAGTATGGTTATTTCTTATTGCTGGGGGCTACATGAATGATTAAGAGATTGATACAATAAAATAATTCATGTGCTAGTTGATTGTATATTTGTATTGCTGAATTTATAGCCCCTAAAGAGAGAAGGTGTGAATTGCTGGAGGAGGTTTCATTTTAATGTCACTATTGATAACGTTCTTGGACTTTCGAGTATTCTTATTCTGAGATATGTGTATTTGGAGAACTTGAAGGGACTGTTGGTTTTTCAATTTTTCTCACTTTACTTTCTAACAGTGACTTAATAAAACAGATGGTATGTTCCTTATAGAAGTGGATCGAGTTCTCAAGCCTGGAGGTTACTTTGTTTTAACTTCACCAGCAATCAATCCACATGGAAGTTCATTGAGTACGAGGAAGAGAAGCACACTGACACCAATAGAAGAATTTACTGAAGAAATCTGTTGGAATCTTATAGCTCAGCAGGATGAGACTTTCATCTGGCAAAAAACTGTGGATGTTCATTGCTATAAAACTCGGTGAGGATATTCACAATAAAGCACCAGTATCCCCTAAATTATTTTTTTCCCCATGCTAACATTGAGTGGGTTTGACTTCTGAACTTTTATTATATAGCTTCTAATACATGCCTTGCAATTTTTCTGGAAGAGCAAGAATAATTCTTTTTATTATACAGCTTACTTGAATTATCGAGCTTCTGTGTTTTTCACCTTTCTTCTCTGACTTGCAATTTTTCTGGAAGAGCAAGAATAATTCTTTTTTTATTCTTTTTGGTCTTTCCTGCAGCAAGCATGGTGCTATACCAATTTGTAATGATGGCCACGATTCTTCATCTTATTATCAACCCCTTGTGTCATGTATAAGTGGGACCACCAGCAACCGCTGGATTCCCATCCAGAACAGGTCCTCCGGTCCCTATTTGAGCTCAGCAGAGCTTGAAATTCATGGAAAGTATTATTTCAATACATTTTATTTTTGTTGCCTTTTCTTTTATTATCTGACATTTTCAATGTATAAGTTCCTTTCCCTCTTGTTTCCTTTTCTTTTTCCAAATTTTTACATGATATAGATGTCCTAGTTTATTGATCCATTATCATCCTTGCAGGAGTTCAGCCGGAAGATTACTTTGAAGATTCTCAGTTTTGGAGATCAGCTCTGAGAAACTACTGGTCTTTACTTTCACCTATAATTTTCTCCGACCATCCTAAGAGACCAGGTGATGAAGATCCAACACCTCCATTTAACATGGTACGCAACGTCATGGACATGAATGCTCGATATGGAGGTTTAAATGCTGCAATGCTGGAGGAAAATAAATTAGTTTGGGTGATGAATGTAGTGCCTGTCAGGGCTCCTAATACACTTCCTCTCATACTTGATCGTGGTTTTGCTGGTGTCTTGCATGACTGGTATGTTAGTGCCATTTAAGATGCATGCTGTTATATCAGTGTAGTTTATAAGTATGTTTCACCTTAAATCATTTGAAACTTTGCTGTCCGACTTATTCTTGATATTTGAAGAATGCCTTGATAATTAAATACTTTGCAGGACTTGTCTTCTTCTTTAAGGAACTTTGGTGAACCAAACATTTTTTCTTAAATGCAGTCTTTGTAAATGCTCTGTAATTCTTGCCTGTGCACCTGTCTTGAGCAACATCCTCAAAAACAACTTCTGGAATTCAAGATGCCCTGCCTAAAAGAAGATTTGTGAATTTTTTTTTACCCATGCTGCAGATGCATTTATCATGACAGTGATGATGCTACATTTTCAAGCAGTTGATTCATAAAAATCACGGACATCAACTTTGCTAATTAACTTTACACTTCCAACCTGAGCTTAAAGAGTTGAATGCTGCTGGCAGTAAACTATTTCTTCTGCCTTGGATTGGCACTGCAAATTCAGGACCTTGTTTATGATGCTTTTATTCTCATAAACCTCTCCTAATTTTTCTGGTCATATCTTATCAATTTTTCCATGAAAACATGTTGAGGAATAGTGCTATTTTATTTCAATTTAGCAACAAAGTAAGTAAACTGTCTTCTTTTGCGCAGGTGTGAGCCATTCCCCACATACCCCCGAACATATGACCTGCTTCATGCTAATGGGCTTCTCGCACATCTCAGTTCAGAAAGATGCAGCATGATGGATTTATTTTTAGAGATGGATCGAATTCTACGCCCTGAGGTACATCTCACATCCCTCCAGATATTTCTTAACCATACTTGAAAATTTTGTGCAATGACCTATAAGACAGTTCTCTTTCTTTCTTTCATTTTTGTTTTGGTTTTGTGGTGTGTGGAGATTTCCTCGCTCAGTTTCTATTTTTTGTGAATGCCCCATGTTCCTCTCCATGATGTAGACTCTGAGAGTATACAATACAATGCATGCTTTGATACGTGGGTGCAATTAGTTCCCATGTCTAGATTTGACAAGGAATGAGGAACAATAATACTTGATAATCTTGCTGGCCGAGTTGAAAGTGTGATTACATGTGCCGAACTTCATAACCAATGACCACATTTCTCTTGGGAATATTTTCTTCCCATTCTGCCTATAATCTGATGTTCTGAACTCCCCACGATGCGATTAGGTCCCATGCCTGGATTTGATTAGGAAAAGAAAAGTGTTCACTTTACCTCTCAGGATGCATTGCTGCCATTCATTGTTTCCGTGGTTCTTGGCTGCCTTACCTTGTTTTCTGCAACCTACAAAAAAGCGTCAAGTCACTCTCTTTTCTTCTTCTATGTTTGATCTTTTTCTAATGCAACCAGCTCATTTTGCAGGGATGGGTTATCTTTTCTGATAAACTGGGAGCTATTGAGATGGCACAGGCACTTGCCATGCAGATACACTGGGAAGCTAGGGTGATTGACCTAGATAATGGCAGTGACCAGCGGCTGCTTGTTTGCCAAAAACCATTTGTGAAAAAATGAGTGATCCAGCAACAGAAGTCTCATGACCATGGAAGTGAACATGATTTTGCTCCGGTAATTCCTTTAATCCTCTCTGGAAAATTTGCCAATAAAAAATTTAGGTGGTAATTTTTTGTTCAATATGGTATAGATTTCACCAGTGGCCTCGTGGCTCACTGGTACCCTCGCAAAACGTGGGGTTGAGGATTTGAGTGCTATTTCCACCTTAAGCAATACTTCTTTAAAACAGAGATGCCCGCTTGCGCGCGCAGTGTTTTTTTTCTGGTTAACAAACAAAGTTTGAATTAGGAACTCCAGATCAGTTTGTGTCTGTGTCGGTTCACGATAACATAAGACCCTAAGCAGCATGTTCATTAAAAACACCATAAACATTTTATAACATGTAGATCAATACCAATGATAACTGGTCCAATCACTGACTCTAATCTGTTTCTTTCTCTAATCTGTTTCTTTCATTGACTGTCTGGGCTCCAGAGTTTCTTGGTGGAAAAAAAAAACCCTCCATACCGCACCGTTCGGTCATTACTGATTAACAGTAGATATAAGCCCTTCGATCATCTTAAAAATCAACGTGTTCTTGAGTTTGTTAATTAGATAAGGGATTTGTGCATATATGCATGTATGCTTGAGTTTGTTAACTATAATGGAGTTAACTGGGACTAACACGTAGGGCTAAAAAGCATTACTGTTAAGGTGCAGTTCAATATCTGTGCTTGAGAAAAATGGAGGGTTTTTTTTTTTTTTTTTTTCCTGGACCTAACAGCGGTGCCTTGAAATTGATCGTGATGCTCTTATTGCCAGATCACGAAATATTTTTGACAGCGTCACAGCGTGATAAATGCCCGGGCTTGAGTTCAATGGCTAAAACAAACGTAAGGGAAGCGTGGGCTGTAGATTAGAAGAAGGCTGGATTCAGAAGTGGGCTGCGAAGCATTCCAAATTTTTTGTCAAAGCATTTGTAGTAATTCTTTCATCATGCTCTTTCTTTCTTTTAATTCTTTTAAGAGTGTTAATTTCTTTATTATTCCAGTATGGGACACACTGTATTGGACAACTCATTGTATTACACCGTCGCGTGATAACTGACCGGCAAGGAAATGATAGTTACAAATATATTCTTGCTCCCTGACCCTTCGAAATTCCCCAACTTAAGTAAATACTTTTATGCAGAGATGGGAAGTAAAAAAGAAGCCAGAGAAATCTCAAAATCTTGATTGACTTGAATTCTAACATCAGATACTCAAATTAATTGCACGCTGTGAGGTTTAGCACTCACATGGGAGCAGTTTTGTAATGGCAGCTCTGTGGCATTGGTGATGTGTTTGGGAAGCGCTGAGCAGGTATCAAGAAAAGAGTATCTGTATGCTTGGTTGGTAGTGGAAGATGATGCTCCGACCTGTATGCTTGGTAATGGAAGATGATGCTCCGACTGCAACAATGCGAGTCCAGTTAAAAAGGAGGGGGAGAAAATCATAGAGAACTCCTTTCGGAACTAGCAAATCAAAGACTACTTGTACAGGATCATAGAAATGTGAATTTTCTTGGATTGTCAACATACATTGAAAAACGCTCTCGCCTGGGATTGTGTTACCTTTTGTAGCTGTGATTCGGAAAAATAACTTAAAAGAAATTATAATTTGAAAAAGATGAAAGATATAAAAAAAAACAGGCTGGTTCTTTCGGAATCAGACACCCAATAAAAAGGCCTTAAAATTAGTTCAAGTGGAGAGTTGCAGAGTCTACCCAGTACGTGTCCTGTTTTTTTTTTTTTTATGTATTGCTGGAATCATTCCACCACGCTGCCCGTGAAGAATGGCAGTGATGACATTTTGGCAACAAGCAAGAGGAAGTCATGATGCTCCTTTGTGATTTTTCTTGGCGAAGCGGTGGCAATGCACGATATGAATTGCAGGCGGCTTGCTAGTGGTAAAAAAAAAAAAGAAGTTACTTTGTCAATCTAGCGGGATCTTTATTTAAATAATAACTCTATTAAGAAAAGGCTAAATAATAGGTGTTGAGAAAAAAGAAAACGTTGTTTTGCCATCCCTGTCATCAATGGGGAAACAATTAAATCTTACCTTGCATTTTATAGAGTAACAGAGTCCTGGCCCTCTTCCTCCTCCTCTTGGGTGCTGAAGTCAAATTCAACAAGAAGAGAGAGTTACATATAACAACTTATGAAACCAACTCATTAATCATGCAGTTGCCAGTAGCTGTCTATTATAAATCTGCACGCCATCGCATCGAGCTTCATCATTTCCCCATAAAAAGAAAGAAATCATCAAATTCAACAGTGACGTGTGTATCTTGCTTTTGACTGTTATTGTGCTCTCTCTTCCTCGAAAGCCAGCTAGGGTTTATTTCTTTCTTTCCTTCTTTTTAATAAATGCAGGGATTTGATGTCAGTTACTAGCAGATTGATTCTGATATGTTGTTGTTATCATCCCCCCCAGTGATTGTTGCTCTAATTAGACTACTTTTGTTCATTGATGATAGTGTTAATGGCTTTTGATGCCGCGCAACAGAAGAGAAATCCTTCTTCGGGTAATTTTGGGTAGAAATACATAGGAGTAAACGATTCATGCCAGGCTTGGAATTAACCTTATTTTTAGAAATATATCACGAATATTCATCTATAAAAGAAATGAATGAACAGGGAGGGACAGGTAGATCGGATAGCATTCAATTCAATTCAGAAATAGGGGTCGCTGTAAAATCTCGAAAGTACCCCTCCGACAGATAGGATTGAATCGATCCAAGCTCAGCCAGGAAATCAAATCACGAAAAGCGCGCTTTCTCTTTCAAAACAACTAACGGTCCAGATCTGGTCTTCAACCTCCCCCGTCACTTGCACCTTTCTATTTATTTAACCTTTCCTTCGCTTTCAGACCTCTAATAAAAAAGATTTCTCCTTTCAAGAGCTCATACCTTCTTATTTTGATTTGTCTGTGAATTCATTGTGCTCTCTCAGCAAATAAAACAACAATGTCAACCGAGAAGGAGAGGGAGACTCGTGTTTACATGGCCAAGCTCGCTGAACAGGCCGAGCGCTATGATGGTACCTCTATTTCTCGCTCCTTCACCGTTTCTTGTGGGCAGGGCATTTTGTTTTTGGTTAGCTGGATCGTTTTTAGAAAAATAAATTATACTGCATGTCGACATTTTTCTTTTATCATACAGATAGATCATTTTATTTTTATTTAATTTAATTTATGCCCGTTTTCCAGTTTCTCTGAAATTTAATTTAAATCTGAATATTGATGGAACAGAGATGGTTGAGAGCATGAAAAATGTTGCCAAACTTAATTGTGACCTGACCGTGGAGGAGAGGAACCTCCTCTCGGTGGGATACAAAAATGTAATTGGTGCTAGGCGGGCTTCGTGGCGGATCATGTCTTCAATTGAGCAGAAGGAAGAATCTAAAGGAAACGACGGCAACGTTAAATTGATTAAGGGATACCGCCAGAAGGTGGAGGAGGAACTCTCCAAGATTTGCAATGACATCTTGTCCATCATCGATGACCATCTGGTCCCTTCTTCCGCCTCAGGAGAAGCAACCGTGTTCTACTACAAGATGTGAGTTATGTTGGCCTTTAGACCTAATCTTTTATAACTTTTATCCTCGATCCTGCAGCCAGTTTTTTATGTTTTGCTCTTTGCATCCTATTTCCTATACATGAAAAGGGGAAATGTTTTCTCTCCATCTAATTACTTGTTACTTTTCCTGCCTCTTGAACAAGTGGCGCGCACAAGGGGCATAAATTTCCTTTTGCTGATTCATCCCCTGGTCCTGCTTGTCAACAAGTCTAAGCAGCAATTTCATGAATTGTGTAATGATTTGTTATGTTCTCAGTTAATTAGTTCCCAGAAGTATTTTATGTAGCAGGGCATGAACTTAGTGATATATAAAGGCCTTCTTATATTTTTATTTCTTAAAATATCGGGTCATGACATCCATGAATTTTCAGGAAAGGTGACTACTACCGCTATCTAGCTGAGTTCAAGGCTGATCAAGAAAGGAAGGACGCAGCCGATCAGTCATTAAAGGGTTACGAGGCATGTTGCTTTGGTTTCTCTTTCATAAATATATTCAGAGTATTATTCCATTTATTTGGCGTGCTCTAATTAATTTTATAATCATCTGACATGTTCCTCCTGTTTCCATTTCTCTCTTAGGCTGCTTCTGCCACTGCAAGCACAGATCTGCCTTCAACCCACCCAATTCGTCTTGGCCTTGCCCTTAACTTCTCTGTTTTCTACTATGAGATCATGAACTCTCCTGAGAGGTATGTCAGATTATATTTTTTTTGCAATCAAGGCTGCTGCCAAATTGTATTATCCTGTGTTCATGACTTCCTAATGATCTACTTTTTAATGTTAATGCTTGCAGGGCCTGCCATCTGGCCAAACAAGCTTTTGATGAGGCGATTGCAGAGTTGGACACTTTAAGTGAGGAATCATACAAGGACAGCACCTTAATTATGCAGTTGTTAAGAGATAACCTCACTCTCTGGACTTCTGATTTGCCTGAAGATGGAGGTACATTTATAAACTGAATGAGAAATTGAGTCTTATTTGCATTATATGATGTGGAAAGCATGGTGAAAACTGGAAAGAAAAAAAAATACCGTCGTTACAAAATCATGGCCTCACTGAAGTCGGGCCCTGGCAGACCATGTTATACTCAATGGTACTCAGCAATCAGGACTCGATCACCATTGAAAAGTAAGAGGAGAGGTGGACAATTGGCCACCCCTCATATTTTGGCCCCAATAAGGGATGAGTTCTATATCTCTGCACCTTAGATTGGCTCACATCAAGGCATACCGTTGGTTGAAACTCGTGAATAAAAAACCATGCTTGTTAAACTTTATCTCAGACAAGTTGCATTATGCAGGTGATGATGACTTCAAAGGTGAAGAATCAAAGGAAAAACATGCCGAAGGAGAGGTCAGTTCTCGTATAATTGCTTCTATTGAATGAAGTAAACTTCTGGTTTTTTTTCCCGCTGCCCTGCTAAGAATGTAATTTTTCCGCAGCACTGAGGGGGGATTTGGGAACGGTGCACATGGCAAGTGGATGCCAAGCTACTTTGCAGTTTTGCAGAAGTGGGCATCTTTTTATTAGCTTTCCTGGCCAGGGATTCGATGGAACAGTCATGACAGTTTTTTATGCCACTGCTCTTTTTGAATCCTACAAAAAGCTGATGTTATCAATTGCTCTTCCTTTTTATTTCTTTCTTTTATTCTAAACAGAGTTTTTCGTTTTTTTTTTAATTTGTTTTTATTCATTGTTCTTGCACGCATAAACTTCATATCAAAATCGTGGACCTCCTTTATTTTACCTTCTGTTATCATCTGCCCAGCTTGCCATTTATGCTTCCTCGTTTTTTAAGCTTCCAATTAACAGGAAGTAATTATCATTTGGACGATAATGAAATAATTTTGTTATATATTTGCATCAACATCTGCTCAAGTCTTGACAAGTTGAAAATTTATAAGTATGTTTTTCAAAAATTTAGATTATAAAAATATATCAATACATTTTATAAAATTTAAAAAAATTATTTTTAACATCAACACATCAATAAATGATTTATAAACATAAAAAAAATTATTTTTAAATAAAAAAATATTTTTTAAATTTTTTAAAAATATAAAAATTTCAACAATATACATTTGAGTTTGGAAGAAATAGACGGTAAAAAACTTGAAAACGTGACAAAAAAAATATTGAAAAAAAAATCAGGGGGAAGTTTTGAACTTCCAAAATGAGACCTACGGGTGTTGAAATGGAAAATAACTAAATTATAAGATAGTGATTGTTATTAAAAATTATTTGAAAATTATTAAATAATATTTTTTATTTTTCAAATTTTATTTTTAATATCAATACATTAAAATTATCTAAAAGTATCAATAAAATTAATTCAAAATAAAAAATAATAATTTTTTTGAAAACGAGGTTTTGCAGTGTGTTGCGGTTCATTTTGTTTTCTTTCAGTAAGACAAAGTTCGTCAGCTGGAGCTATTTCCCTGCGGCTAATGACTCCAAGCTATTAGGATGTGAAATAATTTGATAAAAGGGTACATAATAATCTCCAATATGGATGCAATGGGAGGTTCCAATATTCGTACGGATGTGTTTTTTGTCAGTGTGAAATGGAAGCAAACGACATGTGATTTCACAGTAGAAGACAAATCACAAACGAGGAAACGATCGCCATTTATGCCTTGCAGCCATTCTGTAATTTTTAAAAATTCTGATTTTTTTCTTCAAATTATTATTTTATTTTACCGTTCTAATATTAAAAATAAATTTTAAAAAAATAAAAAAAAAACTATATATTTTCAAACAAAAAAACATTTTATAAAACAACCATTTCTTTTATCAGCAAAACTCAAAATCAAATCATTTGAGATTCAGATGAGAGCACATCCTTACCTCCTTGTCCTCATTATTGTTAGACCCTCACCCAACCTTGCTTTTGCCGTTTTCTAAAATCAGGATATCAGACTAAAGCTTTGGCACCAAAATCTCTTCCCCTACCAAAATTGCAAAACCATAAATATATGTGTGGCAACAATCAAAACCCACTGAAAAATGATAGTGGCTAAGAAGGTAGATGGCACTATATTAACCAGAATTTACATATTTATCTTGCTTGACGAGTCATGAAGAAAAAAGAAATAAAACAAAAAGGATCTTTCACAATGTCCTTCTAGAGATTCCACTCAACATTGACTTCCTCTCAAATATGATGGAGAAAAATGCTCGCAACCAGGATTGTTGTGAGGAGTCCTAAAGGGAAGATGTAAATCAAAACTGTCTATTTCACTCTTCCTTGACAAAATAATTTTGGGGCAAGGAAAAATCTTCCTCGTGATTCAGAATTTCTGCTTCTTCATCGTCTGGTTTCTGAAATTTAAATAGAAACATGCTGAAATCAACGACACTATATATGTTCTCGTAACAAGAACAGAGATTATAGGTGTCAAGGCAAAAGCAGAAAAACTACATGACATTCTCAAGGCATAGACTAAAATGCTTGATTTCACAAATACTTCAATCTTCAACTGATAGCACTTTATATTTCATCATCCAACTTCACAGACATAGTTTAAAATCTTGAGCTACATTCCTTCTATACAAAACAGTACAAGGTTTAGCAATGGGAGAGTCAAATTTAGCATCAAAATCTCCAGCATTTTATTTAAAATGAATTTGCAGTGGCATAGTGTCTGAGATGAATTATTTGCTGTGCTGAGAATTGCTGCATTGTATTTGTAACGTAAAAATAAAAAGTAAAAGACATCATTGAAATCAGTACCAGCATTTCAATGTTATAGAAACGGTCCAGCAACTGCAAAACCTCATCCGGAGAAAATTGTCGATCAAAGCTGTGATAGAGTGATCAATGTGTTAAATCATGTAAATGGAAACTTTTAGAAAAGGAAATAGAGTAAGTGGCAGAACAACCTTCTCCGAAGAAATTCCATCAAACCATAAAGTACAAAGTGGCGATGCATGCCTGCATGAAAAGATTTTTCAAATATTTTAAAATAATAAAGAAACAAATGAAAGTAAAAGTGGAACTAGAGGTATCTATATTGTCTCATTAATAACTCAAGGTGAATTAATTGCTAGATATGACTCGTATTTGCCTCGTGAAACTTCTCACATAGAAAGTACTGATCTAGCTAATTTCTTCTCGAACATATATGCTTTGTATCCTTATCATCAAAACAAAATAACACCTCAACAGTCTTGATACCAAACTGCAAATTTCCAGCACATAAGTCTTCACAGCAATAGAATTATCACTACTAAGTAATAGAAAATGAAGAAAATTCCTCAAAACTCCCAGCAAATAGCATCATAATATAATCTCATAATGCTCGACATATGAATTTCAATTCCACAAGCTGTTACAACAGCCACACTGACATATTCATCATACATGCAATGTACATTTTCCATTCAACTCTTAATTCAATCCACACAATTGCTATTGCAGAAAATGTGACACAATAACACAATTCCTATTTCAAGTTGATCAAATACCCCGTGATGGAGAGAATTGAGCTACACAGAACTAGATAAACTGAAACTGGAGATGAAATTTGAAGAACCTGCCTCTTAGTTTGACTGGAGGATAAATTTCAAGTCCTTCTAAAAGTCTTAGCTCCAATTCCACCTGTGATTGCTCCTAATTAGCCCCAGAGAATTAAAATAAATAAATTAATCCAGGTAAAATTCCACGCGCAAAAAAACAATATACATATATATATGAGATATAGATTCAGAGATACCTTGGGGAGAGAGGAAGCAGAGGAAGGAGGAGCTTTGCATGGAGAATGTATAGACATGCCGTCTTGTTCCTCTTCCCTCTCATTTCCATTACCACCAACCCCACCTTCCATTTGAGCTCTGATTTTTCTTATTTATCTATATTTTGTGTTTAAATTGTTTCGGTGTTTAAAATTGAAAAGTGAAGGGAATTTCTGTTGTTTATTCTCTAGGGTTTTAGCGTTTGATCCAAATTACAGAGAGACTGAAGCAGAAGGTGTTGACTGTTGAGATGTTTGGGCTATTGGGCCAGTTTGTATTTTGTTCTGCCTTGGGTAGAGCAATGGGTTAGGCTAGTAATGTTCTGGTTTCCAAACTTGAAGCCGTGGATTTAATATGTGTCCATTTCAATGCAATTTCATGTCTTTTTAAGCTTGATGTGAACTTTATATAGTTTCTCTTGATAAAAAAATCTTCATGATTTATGTTGTGTAAGCTAATGGATGACTTCTTATTGACAAGTCAATTTGACTTGTAATTTATGTGAACCGTCACATATTCATCGTGATATTGATCTTTATGATGTCGTTTTGATTTCTTTGATGAATCATTATGATGTCGTTTTGTTTTCCCTGCTTCATAAATCATCAGCAAAGTATATATAATAATTGGGCACGGTCCATGCTGAAGTAAGGAGAAAAAAAAAGAGATATTTAATGGGTCATCCATACTGTGAATGACCAATATTAAAGAGTGCATGCACTCGAGGTACCTGGCACCAGCACCCAAGTGGCCATTTTGCTGCCTTAAAAAACTCGTCAAGGGACATAACTCAAGAGCATCCAAGCGGTATCCTGAAAATAAAAATTTCTTCTGCACTTAAAGGTATGTATTTTATCACGCTTTTATACGATAATTAACGCGTGTTTTTTTTAATTACATGCTAACGATGCCAATGAGAATGTAGTTGAAGTGACAGTAAAATCCATCTTCTTCTTCAAGATATAATGCATCAATGGCTTTTTTTTATATTTGAAAAGGATCCTTGGGACTCGGATATTATGGAATCAAACTCGCTAGACTCAACTAAATATTATTCCAAATTAACCGCAATAAAAACTAATTTGTTTCCCTTGCCTTAAACCGGCAAGGGAATTAAATTAGTTTCTTGATGTTACTGATTTGAATAATATTTAGTTGAGTCTGCAGCGAGTTTGATTCCATAATATCCGAGTCCCAAGGATCCTTGGGACCCATATCGTGCAGGTGATGCTTTACCTCTTGCTTTGTTCATTGCCTTTTTTATATGAAATTAAGTTTGCCCTTTTCTTTTCTTTTCTTTTCCTTTCTTTTTTTCCCATTGTTTCGCCCAGTGACCTCGAGCTTTCGATTGCAGGTTGCCGCAAACACATTGGAAAGGGTTGCATTGGTTTATGTAGAAGACGCGTTGATGGATGCCTTTCAACCATGTAGCATCACTGTGGATGTAGTGAACTAGGGCGACTCTTATTGCATGCTTCTGACCTGGGATTCTGATAAACTGCCTTTCTTTTTAAGTTACATGAATAAGCACCATTTCCCATTGCCTGCATGAAGGTCAAAATTTAGTTACTGCGTCTCGTTCTTTTTTGGACAGGCACCATATATACTCATGAACTCTCTCTTTAACCATTCTCAGAAGCCTGATATAACTCATGCATCCTAAGGAAACACTGTTGGGCTAACTGAAAATGCAGAGCCCAGCCTGCGAAGAGCGGAATAAGGTAGATCTTTGCGTTGAATCGTCCGAGCCCAATATTTGTTAAAACAATTCAAGAAAATATATATTTGTTAAAAAAAAAAAAAAACACTTGCTATTCTAGTTGCAGAGGGATCAAACAATGTCAGACAAGGCTACAGTACAATTTACAACAGTTCCCGAGTGTTCAAGCCAGAACCACACGATAAGCTAAAAAAAAAAACATAACCATCATGGACTTGATTTTTAATTCCCAAAAACAGAAACAATGCTGGGGGTTAGTATAGGCAACAAAAACCTCAAAATATGGCAACCATGAACTTCCAAGCAATTGCTAATATCTTATTTGTCACTGTCAGCAAAACCAGAAAAGAATTAAAAAAAAAAAAGAGAGCCAAAAAAAACATAAATCAAAGTAGCGAGGAACTTATAGGAGAAAGTGTTAGAAGAGAAAGATGGAAAGAGACAGTGGAAGGTTTTGAGAGAAATAGGGTTTGTGTTGCTGACAAGATTGAGTAAATCTTGTATCGTTAGTTAATGATATTGTTTTTTAAAGTATTTTTTTTAATATGTTAAAATATTTTTAGAATTTATTTTTTAAAATTAATATATTAAAACAATTTAAAATTTAAAAAAATAAACAATTGAAGAACAATACTGAACACCATCATAGTGTAGTTCCGTTCTTTTGTTTTGTACTATGGGCTTCTTTTTGGGTGAAAATATTTGGCCCCATGCTGAGACACAAAGTGCTGTCAAATGTTGTCAGCCCTCGTATGTTTTCGCTTTGTTCTAGCTCTTGCTAATTTTCTTTCTTCTTTTTTTTTCTTGATAATTAGTTGGTATTATCGAATTACTATTTTACACACGTAAATTAAGTTGAATGGTTTAATAAGGTATAAATACTGTTTGTTTTTGTTTTTGTGTTTCAAAAATATTTTTAAAAAAAAAATCGTTTTTTTTTTTTTAATTAATATTTTTTAATATTTTTATTTTTTAATGTGATGATGTTTGAAAATAATATATATATATATATATATTTTTTTAAATTAAAAAAATATTTTAAAAAATAATTATAACAACAACTCCAATCTCCAGACAAGCTCATAAACTATTCACATCGAACAAATTCTATTTCTCGTAACCAACTTGAAATTAAATCATAGAAGTCAGGATGACGGCTCCTATCAATACGGGGTCAAACCTATTGGATTTTATTGATTACGTGGTTGGGTTTTGATATTTTAGAATTGAAATCGTAACTGATTTATCTTTATGCATGTGCTGGAAATCACTTGGTAGTCGGTACTAGATTTTTTTTTTTCATTAGCTGTCATGTCATGAGGGTTAATTTTGTTGAGATATTTATACGTGGTAAATAAATTAACCAGATTTATTTGATTAACTTATAGTTTGTGACAATTTTATAAAACAAATGACAAAAATATAGAAAGTTCAAGATCTAATATTCTAAAGTCATATGATAAAATAAAAAAAAAATTTTAAAAAAAAATAGAGTTATATCGTCTAATCTTTGAAACTAGCAATCATGGTCATGAGACTAGGATAACCATATAAAATACCAAAATAAATCTTAAACAAAATTCTTATCTATTATAAAAATAAAAGAAATGACAATTAAAATAATAAGGATCAGATCTGGTATAAAGATTAATGAGAGAAAATAATAGAGATTTAATTGAAAAATAAAAAAAAATTGATTAAAAAAGAGCAATTAAAAGAAAGACAACCAAAATTGAATAGAAAAAAAAAATGATGAGAGATAAAATTGAAAAAATAAATAAATTAAGAAAATGATGAAAATGGAAATTAAAAATTGAAAACTAAATCAGAAAAAAAAAAAGGAAATAAAATAAAATATTGAAGGATAATAGTTAGAAGGAAACAAACAAGAAAATAATTTTTTTAAAAAAAAAAACAATCAAGAGAATATGTATTATATTTAATATAAAACAAAACGAAATAAAATGAAAAATGATGAAACTGAAAAAAATATAAAAAAAATCAAAATATAGAAAGACCAATTAAAAGAAAATGATCATAATTGAATTTTTTCTTTGTTATTTTTTTATCAAAATAATATTATTTTTACTTTTTAACTAAATAAAAAATCATGCAATTAACAAAGGGAAAATCATGCCAACACCCCTTGATTTTTTTTTGTCATTATTGTTTTATCAAAATAATGTCATTTTATTTTATGCACAATAAAAAATTTCAATTGACCTCGATAACCTCAATTATTCAACCTAACCCATGACCCGGACATGATGAGGGTCGACTCCTAGACAAGATTTTAAAAGCAAGATAAAAAAAAAACATCGAATACAATATGAAAATTTAATGAAATTAAACAATGAGATTGCCACAAAACAATCAATCAAAATGAAAATAAAAAATAAAAGGAATTGTAATTACAAGAATGAAGATCAAATTAAAAAATTTAAAATTAAATGATTATGGATTAAATCAAAAAATAAAATCCAATTAGAAAAAGATTAAAAAAAATAACAGGAATCAAAAGAATAAATATTAAATATATAAAAAAAAAAAAAAAATCAAATGTCAATGGATGAAATTAAAAATAAATATTAAATCTAATATAATTAAAAAATTAAGAATTACTTTGTAATTTTACAAGTTCAGTATTTTTTTTGAGGCGAAGAAAGGATAAAAATAATTGCCACCGAAGCTCTTTCATGTCATGGATGCTGATATATGCTGTCTCGTCATGTAGAAAATGGAGCGGTGCTTCAAACACCTTAATTATAAAAAGATCATGACACTCTTAATCTCACAAGATAACCGCAAGAAAACTAAGGTTAAAAAACTGAAAGTATCCATCTGCCTTGGAAAAAAAGAAAAAAAGAAATAGACCTCATGACTATGCGGTAATTACACTTTATAAAAAATATGAAAATTCAAAAACATCCCCCACATGAGCTGTTTTGTTTTTTCAAGGACACGAGAGTACCCTTGGATTAATGTTTATTTTTATTTTTTTATCATTGAAATACCTAAAACACTTGCATATATTTAGTTTTATTTGTAATACGAAATTAGGATGTTTTAAAATTGACCAGAGCGTCCAATTTGGAATATCAAAGCACGCAACTGTAGAGGATCGCAAATTCAAGTTGCATTCGTTTGAGCTCCGTCCTGTAAGCGGAATCGCAGGGCTGGGACCATTTCCATCAACGAGGTTCCTCCACCGGCGATCGATGACTGGTTATAGCTGGACCGTAACGATCAAGATGGGAGCCCCCGCACCTTCCTCGTGATCTAGCCCAGCAAAAGTTCGATCCTGCTGCCAAGAAGAATACCATCAGCGCATGGAGGAGGGCAGAGGAGGCATCTGCCTTTGTGGCGGTGGTCCAATTATTCTCTTTTTGGCCTCCTGGTAGAAACTTCAAAACCACGATCAAGCACTTTAGAAACTGATCACTGCCTAAAGTGATCTAAAAGCAAGTATATAATTTCAAAGGGAATACGACCAAGCGTTATTCCCTTTGGTTCCACCTAACCTTCGATTGTTTTCTTGACCCCGTTGATAACCAAAGAGGCACTCTGTTTCTTGTCCTTTTAATTATTTAAATACAACCTGTTATGCGTTGTTGTTGATAACTCCCTCGTGTGATTAGCAGTGTTTTGCCTGTTTAGAGGATGCTAGCCTGCCTTTGACCTTCCTGGCAGCCTAGCATTGGCGTAGATTCTTTTTAATAATCTAAAAGAATTGCTCGGGGAAATATCTCTTCTCCTTTACATATTGTATTATAATTTTATTATTGTTATTGTAATAATATTCCAAGTTAGCCAGATAACTGCTTTGATAATCTCCTGTCGTTGCTCTCTTCTTCGTCTTCTTCTTCTTCCCCTTCTTCCTCTGTATTTTTCTGGGTACAGTTCCGCCATTAATTCTTTAAATTCCTCAGTGATGGTGCACAGGATATATTTCTGCATTGTGTGTAATGTTTGGACTCTCTTTTACCGTTGAACTTGAATTCATTTTTAGACTGGGTATCATGATAGTTAATTTTTAAAAATATTTGTTTATTTTAAGATGTATTAAAATAATATTTTTATTATTTTTAAAATTTATATTTTATTTCAATACATTGAAACAGTCCAGGAATAAAAAAATAATAAATTTTTTTAATGCGGTTTGGACGTGTTACAAGACAGCGATATGTTATCGTTTAATTACTACGATGGGACGGATTTGATTATAAACCTCATGGCAGCCTAGAATGAAACACTGGCAGTGTACCGTACGGTATAATCTATTAATTAATAGCAATAATCAGATTGACGAGCAACGAGTAGTGGCACAAAATTGAACATCGCACTTGACATTTCACCAGAAAACGGCCCCAGCGCTTACCGGATACCGTATTAATTTATAATTTTAATGGTACTAAAAAACCATATTAATTTTTAATGGTACTAAAAAAATCTCAAATTTATAATTATTAAAAGTGAATTTAACATCTACTAGTTAGAGTGTGTTTAGTATTGTGGTAACTGTTGTGGTTGTGATTTGAAAAAATTGTTTTATAAAAAGTACTTTTAGTTGAAGTTGGTTTGAAAAAATAGATATTTGGTTAAAATTGTGGTTAAAATTGAGATTGAAGAAAAAGTAGTTTAAATGTGTTTAGTTAAGAATGCTTTTGAAATTGAGGTTATAAAATAATTTTAAAAAATATATATTAATATTGATGGTTTTTAATTTAATTTTATGGATTTAATTATTGCTATTACATCATGAAATAAATCACATTTAAAAAAATTATTTTAACAAAAAACTATCTATAATTTCATTACGTACAAAATTCATCTGACAATAACTACAAAATTAGATAAAATATTATCAAGAATAAAATTAAAATTACACTATGAGTAAATTTAATTCACCTTAAACTAATTTAAAAAAAAACAAAAAAAAATTGTTGTTCACCTGAATAGCACGAGTGAAAATCAATTAACTACATTGGTAAAAAAAAAAAATGTTCAGCGAACAGTGGAGGCATGCTCCACTGTTCAGCGAACAGTGAAACTGCCATGCAAAAAGTAGTAATTTGCTGCTTTTCATTTTCTTGCAGCCAAAACACAATAAATTAAGAGATCCATACATGATAAACAGCCTTTTTTATTTAACCAAACACTCAGCTATTGCGTTTCTTTAAAAACACAACATCCACCTCGTAGCCAAACGTGATCTTAAGCTATATCTATCCGGCGTGCTTGTTTGGTTGGCCTCTTGGTGGGGTTGACTTGTCCTGCATCTGCTGTGATGCAGATGATATTAAATGCTCCAGCACTTGAGCAATTATGCGATCAATTGGAATGACTGAGCCAGGTGAATCAACTGGATATAGTTTGATTTTGTTTTTAAGGATTTGATTGACTGGCCAGGATGGAGCACTGGTGGACCCAGTAATTGGATGGCGAAGTTAGGTGAATTTTCTGGACCCAGTAAAATTAAGCTGCTTGGTCATCCAGTAATTGAATTCAACCGTACTGTAATATATGTCTACTGTTGGTAAAATGTTTCTTTCTTCCTTGTTTTTTCTTGTACTCTATCGATGAGGTGCTATGTGAATAGAGCTGAAAAGAAAATGGATACGGTCTACTTTTTTTATGAAAAAATAAAAAGTTTATATTAATCATCAACACGTGTTCATTTAATTAAAGCCGGTTATTTTTATATTTTAAAAATATTTTTTAAAATTTAAAAGTTAATTTTTTTATTTTTAAATTGTTTTGATATGCTGATATTAAAAATTATTTTTTAAAAAAAAAAAAATATATTATATTAATATATTTTTTTTTAAAATATAACCATTATTAAACTCTTGAATACTTAAAAAGTAAGAAACAGTTAAAGGATAAAATATTAAAAACATCTGCCAGGGGTTGAGTATGGATGATATTAGCCAGGGTTAACTTTCAATTCAGCCCTCGTTCACCTCAATCCGGACATGTTTTATTATAAAATAAATATTAAGAGGTTAGGCATGAAAAGTACAAGACAAATAATCGAAGGGTGGAGTATTCAATGTGTTCGTAACCTCTTAATTGAATTGAATTTAAAAATTTTAATAAAATTTTATATTTATAATAATTTGAGTGTTCATAATTGAATTCTATATTAAATTTAATATTTAAAAATAATACATAAGTAAATCAGAGATCAATCCCTTAATTTACCACGCTAAAAATAAAATAAAAATAATATTGAAATTAACTTCTCAAAGTATCTATCTACCTTTTTTTTTTTTAGACATATCAGAATGAATAAGATGAACACAAGAATAATATATGAAATAAAATAAAATAAAATTTATTTTTTCTAAATAAGAATTTAAATTGTTGATCAATTAAATTTAAATTGTTGATCAATTAAATTTAAATTAAATACTATATTAAATTAAATTATAATTGGCTTTAAATAGACTGATTAAGAATGCCTGGTCAGAGTATAAAAATATCTGCAATGTTTAAATCTAATAATTTTAAAAATAATATTGAAATAAATATTACAAAAAAAATGAAAAAAAAAATAATGCGTAATGAATTGACTGGTACAGATGACAATGAGAGAAGAGGGAAAAAGTAGATTCTATACGCATTCTTAAGATGTAATTATAGAATTTGTCGGTACTTGTAAAAAACATATCAACACAAAAAAAATAAAAAATAAAAAAAGCAGTGGTAACCAGAGCATGCTACGTGAAGATAAGTACTGTCATATCTTGCCATTGCTTCTGGTGCGCCAAACATACCATGTAAATTAGGTGCTAATGTTGGGGTACTTTCGCTTTTCAACTCTGTTTTTTAGAAAAATGCAAGTAACACAAATAAAAGAAATTTTGCCTATAATAATGTAGTTTGATATATGTGTGATTGAAATATGTGATATTTAAAGTCATCAAACTCAACATTTAAGGTGAATTGTTAATCGAGCTCGTACAAACGACAATAAAGATAAAATTAAAAAAAAATCATTAAAAAAATCCAATTACAACATCAATAACATTCGAACATGATAACATGATGAATCAAACAACACGAAAAAAAAAGTTGGCAATGATAGTGAAAGTGGGCTACACTTCGTGTTTCGTGTTTAGAGGCAAGTAAGCAATTATTAGAGACAATATAAATATAAGAAAAGAAAGAGATCATGAGAGGGCGATGAAATTTTGATGATGACGTTATTAATACAATACTAAAAATCTCCGCGAGATGAATCTAAAGATCACCAAGTTAAAAAAAAAAAAGGAAAGTAGACAATTACAATGTAGAGAGAGAAGATAAAAAAAAAATTTGAAGACACACCGAAACTTCTATTATAACTCCGATTATAATTCTATTGATACCATAAAAAACATGTAGATAAGATAAATTCAACGACACCAACAAAAACCACTAACAGTGACAATGCACTATATTTGTTATTCATAGGTTAGGAAGCCACCTATCATGCATATCTCAATCTAATTATTGTTGGTGATTTTTTTTTCGTGATTTTGTTTTAGTATTGTTGAGTTCATTTTATAGAATTTTTTTTTATCATAATTACCGTAATCAAAAGTTTTTGTTTCCCTCTCCTTAAACAATTGTTTCTGATATCGGGTTTCTCGTTACTAAACTCGGCTATTTTGTTAAAAAATAAATTAAACAGTGTTACTATATTATTATTTTAAACAGTGTTCATTTTTTTAATAAAAAAACCCCTTACAAGAACAAGAAAAATGAAAAAAGGAGGCACCACCCGGTGCAAGCTCACGGTCATAGCATAGAGGAAAAGGAGAACAAAGAACACACATGCAGGACCCCTTGAACACAACGGTGAAAGGCCAATAAACCCAAACCAGGTTGGGTTCTGTAGTGGTCAAGTTTTAACCATGTACGTGAGTTTATGACCGTTGAAAAACAAAGGTAATAATAACATGGTTATTACTTCAAGAGCGTCAGTTATTTTAAATTTTTATTTATTTTAAATTATATATTTTTTTAAAAATTTATTTTCAACATAGCATATTAAAATTATCTAAAAAAATTATTTTAAATTAAAAAATATTCAATTTTTTACAAAATTATTTAGCTATCATGAAAGCAAACGCTGCCTTAACCCAGTCACCCACTTCCATTTGCATAGAAGAGTTTTGAAATAAAATATCGGGTCTTAGCACGAAAGGTAGAGGAAAAAAAAAGTTAACCAGATACAGACACCTTCACCACCCACCATCACCCATGGTTGTCTAGAAAACTCAACTCTCTTTCACTCTCCTCTATCCCAACACTCACATATAAAGCCATCTTTCAAGTTCTATCATCTTAAAGTACAGCTAATTCTCTCATTTCAGCCCCAAAACCCTACATCAACGATGGCTGTTTTAGTGTTTTTAGTGCTTTTCTGGGCACTCACTGGTCATTCATGTAAGTTAATTAGGTTCTTGTGTTCTTGCTTTACTTTTCCGATCTGGGATGGAGAAATTTTTGAAGGACTGATGAATGGATTTCTCTTTAATGAGATGGGGTCTCTTTAGTTTTCTTTTAAAGTGATCTCCTTTCTTATTTTCTTGGTTCTTATACTGGTATGATTTATTTGAAAGGAAGAGTTTTTCTATTTTCGCGCTCTAGTTTTTCCTTCCTTTCTTCTTCTTTGTACTCCGAGGAAAATTTAGCTTAATCCATGATCATCTGTCCACTAGTGATCACCTTTTTTTTCTTTTAATCTGTTGATTTAGTTTAGAATTCGTTTTTTTTTTTTAATTCCCAGTTGCTTTCAGAAGAAAAGGTTGTGGTTTTCGTACTAACAGTTGAGTTTGCTGGTTTTCTGTTTTTTGTAGGTGCCACCTACTGCATATGCAAGGATGGGATTGCTGACACACAGCTGCAAAAAGCCCTGGATTATGCTTGTGGAGCCGGAGCAGATTGTACCCAAATCATTCAAAGCGGTCCTTGCTACCAGCCCAACACTGTAAAAGATCACTGCAGCTATGCTGTTAACAGCTACTTCCAGAAGAAAGGCCAAGCTGTTGGGACCTGTGATTTTTCAGGAACTGCCATGACTAGTGCCACTCTACCTCAAAGTAAGTGAAGTCCCACAATCCACCCATTCTTTATCCAACTGTCTTTTGGGGCACTAACTCTCTCGTTGTTTTGTATGTTTATGTAATGTGCAGATGTAGCCTCCGGGTGTACATATCCTGCATCTGCAACTTCAAGGTATGTTTTTTAAAAGAAAGTTGGTAATCCTGACATCCTGTGTTGGTGATTTCTGTGTCAATTTTGGAATTTTGTTCTCATCTTGCCAGATATTTTGGCTATTGTATTTAAATGAAGTTTTCGCTGGGAGTGGAGTGTGAATCTGTTTTTAGGGCTTCGGATACCTTTTTTTGTCTTCAGAGAACTTTGTAATTGTTTAGCGAAGGCAATTTTTCTTGCGAATAGGAATCTATAAGCTGATGAAATCCTGTTGCTGTTAATTTTGAATCTAACTTCCTGCTGTCTCTTTTAGACTTTCTGCACTTGCGTGTCAAACTTGTACGTTTGCGATCCACCTGGTATATTTGAATTTGATCTGAGTTTGCTTGCATAAGCAGTATAAGAAAAGAACTGTTTCTTTAATAATGCTGGCTTGAGAGAAATTTTAGACAGTGGTTGAGAAAAGTAGATCTATCATTCACTCTTTATTATTGCATTGACATATCTTTATAGGTCAGGGGCCTGCATCTTTCTCACAGTTTGAGCTGTCATGATGTTGATATTTCTTAAGTTATTTCTCTTCTTCCTTGCTCGATATATTTATTCGACATCTCTCAGCTTGACATGTATGTTTTCCACATGTTGAGTGCCAATCATGCAACAGTTGTGTGCGTGCTGTGTTTTTGTTAAGTTTGGTATCCATTTGCTTTCATGACGTGGTTGCTCCAGGACAATGGGTGCTCTGAGATTTTTTAATTACGTGGGTGGTAGTGGGTACTGAGTCTGAGTTATCCTTCTGGTTTTTTCTTTTGTTTTTACAGCACCGGCAACTCGTCAAACTCGGGCACAGCACCGACGGGCACAAACACGCCATCTTCTATAATTCCGCCTCCTCCGTCACCATTGTTCACCGGATTAGGCCCAACGGGCACCACTGTTGGCAGCGGTGTGGCTCCTCAATTTAAAGGCACTAACTTGTGGTTCATGGCATCTTCTTTAACCCTCTTGTTTTCAGTTCCCTTTCTGTTGTGGGGATGAAGGTAAAAAAGGAAGGGCGGTTGACATGTGGATGAGATTTTGCCACGGAAGGACGGGGGGGCATTTGTTTTACGGTGGGATTGCCGGGGGGGTCATCAAGAGTCAAACCCCACTAGGGTTTTTTTTGTTTCTTTCCTCCCATGTGAAAAGGCTAGGAATTTGATTCCCCATTGAGTGCTGATATGACTGCGATTGGGGTACGTAGTAGTATTTGTATATCTAGAGAGAGGTGGTAGTATTTTATTTTCCTTTCAATCTAATGAAAAATTCGTACCATCTACGCCTAGTTTGATTATTTTTGCCTTCTGCTTTTAGTGGTGGATGCATGCATGCAGTTAGGAGGCGTTAATTTTCTTTTCTGTTTTTAATCGTCCAAGAATACATCGTTTTTGCTCTGTTAATCTTCCACGCAAGCCCTTATGGTCATTCGTTGTTGCCGACCTATGCACATTGGGTCGGTAACATCGTAACTTGACGGGATGCATACATCTTTGATGCGGACGGCGTCAAGAGGTGTGTTGATAAATAATTCGGGACTTGCTAGCCGTTAAAAATCAGCAGTCTATTTATCGGGAGAGCACGACATCTGAACGGCCAGCCAACCTGGTGACAACACATCACAGCACGCCACGTTTCACGTCGATGGCGTTTTTTAAAAAAGTTTCCAAGTTTTGTCATTGATTCAGGCAAACTTAAAGTTAAAGGATGCGATATGAAATTTCTACCATCCCATGATTACCTGGACAAATACACGTCATCCTGCATAAGCATGGCAATGAGTGTTTTTTTTTTTTTTTTGCTCTTCCATTCAATTGTACTGCCCGCGCCTATCGTCAAGGTGTACTTATTATGTAGTTTGCCATGTCCTCTAAGAGTAACTTTTCATTTAATTCAATTCTGCTTTGGAGAATAAAGGCCCTTTTGGAAAAGTTTGGCAATCACTTTCAGCTTTGAATATGATTTTTAAAAAGTTTATAGCTTCTGGAAATAAAACATGGAATTAATGGGCTGAGATATTAGTTTTTAAAATATCACAGAACATTTTAAAGTCACAGCTATGTATAAAAGTAAAGTCACAGCGATAACCAAACTGGTGATTATCGAACGAGCACGTGTCCTCCCTTAGCTTTCATGTCTTTTTTTTTTTTTTTTTTTTGGTAATCCGGGGTGTCCGGGCCAGCTTACGCGCACCACGACTATTCCCCGGGCCCACTGAATATCTTGCAAGCCCAGTAGGCAGGTAAGGCACCACGGGGGTGACAAGCTGATACTCTTGAGGATCGAACCCAGGACCTTCACAAAGACAAGCTTTACTGTTGACCAATGGACTAGACCCTCAAGTGTCCTTAGCTTTCATGTCTTGTTTACTGGCGTGTTGACATCCAACTTGACGGTCACGATCTGTGATCTTGTGTGGGATTCTTCTTTCACCCTTTAATGATAATCTTAGATCGAATTCCAAAACCTCAAAAAGATTCACATTTTGATATCAACAAATATTAATATGCCAAAATCCACACACACACACATATATATATATATATATATATATATAAAAGTATCCAGATCAGACACATATTTCAACTTATCTTATAAATTCTGAAAATTAATAATCATGTAAACTTTAATAACTTTCGAAGAAATTCAAACTAATAATCATTAAAAAATAAATTTAAAATCTAATTAATTAAACTATCGGTATCCATATATTTAGTCCTAGACCAAACTAATTTGAAATTTAAGGCAAGGAGCAAGATCGATGTTCGCAAGACTATTCCTCCAACTTGTTGGGAGTCCTTGCTGTCGCTCCTCCTAAATGCCCAGAATGTTTGATGCAAGCACAAATTCACGAGAAAAGTTAAAAATTTAGTTCTGATTGACAATTAATTGCTATTGATCTCTTACAATTGAACCAAAAAAAATTATCTTTTGATAAATATGTATGCATGATTTGACAATACAATTGATTAATTACAAATTTACAATACGGTGTTTAATTCCATAAACCCAAAAAACTAATTCTATAAAAAATATAATATAACAGGCACCGATCTCGAAGTAAAGATATGCTAATACGTGTTATTTTTATTTTACATGATGGATATTTTCAGATAAAATTCAACGTGTTCCAATCATATTCTCAACATAAAATTGAATTAACTTAATATCTTTTTTATGAATTCATTCTGGTTTAGATTAATACCTCGAACTTCCTTGAATGATCTATTGTCGTCTCGTCAATGGTTGTAAATTAAAACATTTATACTCGTTGGAGCATTAGCCTCCATTCAAGTCGAAGTATTGAGCACGAACCAACATTTAATCTTACAAGGAATTTTGAAATTTCCAATAGCTTACAATATGTTCTGGCGCTAATTAAATTAAGGAGTTCCAAATATCTAATAAAATCTGGCTTACCTATAATAAAATCTTTTAGACAATTGCTAGTGTATAAACAGTTTCTAAATACGCCATAAAAAATTTAATTTGAGCTGGCGGAAAACAAACACGCAAGAACTATGATGGGCCCTCCTCCTAAAAAAAAAAAACATTATACCAACTACCAGGACCAATAACTCACACGTCAGGTATTAAACTGGTATATTACACATGAGCTTCGCCAAAAGGCCGAGTTGCTCCATCTCTCGTTGTTTATACCCGTGCTTCCACGCGCATAGTGTCATTACCTACTCGATGTGGCATGCTATGACCAAACATAACATAACAAGTAGAGTTAAGTAGATATAATTAAGGGGCAGCTCTATTGATTAGGTTAAGTTATGAATTTGTTGTTTTAGATATTATTAGTTTAAATGTTATAAATTTTAGGATTACTAAAAATTTATATGATTATTAATTTTAGAATTTCAAGAGATTAATTGAGATGAATATTAATCCTATTAATCCGTTAGAACATTCACTGTTAGAAAAAAAAGAAAAAAAAAAGAAAAGAAAAAAGTAGCCAATCCACCTACCCATAGGACATGAAACCACTGTTTCTTTCCTTGTGAGTATAGTTTGCTGTAGCTAAGAGAACAAAACACAGCATGCGTGCCTCTCCAGTACTCTCAGCTACCTACGGAATAAAAATGCTCTTATTAAACTCTTCAATGCATACATCAATAGTATTATAGTACAATGTCCCTTCGTGCATGCAAAAGTACACTGTTTTTTTATAGCAACTCGAATATAAACAGCAATAATTTCGCCATCGACTCTTTCTAGGCACCTTCTAGCCAAGACAATGTCATCACAAGGCATTGATCATTCTGTACAGGGACTTCTTTTGACTTTTGCCCTCATTGTAGCTTATTTTCCATTATTAAAATTAAAAAAATTATCATTGCCCAATTTTTATCCCAAAAAAAGAGAGGAAAAAAATCAAAATAAGAGGTGAAAAAAAACAAGGGGAGACTGAGAAACCCATGCGCTAAATCCCATAACAAGCCCAAACACACTAAGCTCGGGTGTATTTAGCCCGATACTAAAAATTCTAAATAAGGAAACTCTAAATCGATATAAATAGGAAACGATATATACTCTTATATCCAAGACATGGGCAAACCATATACCTAAAACGAAATCAACTGGTAGAGAGAAATTGAACTATCGATGCCCCTGCTGCTGAATCAATGCTTCTCCACCGACACTCATTGGACAATTAAAATCATTATGGTTTTACTATGTTTTTAAATCTTATTATTATTTTTTTAGTTTTAAATTAATTTTTTAGTGTTTTTTATTTTTTTAATATAGTAATATCAAAAATAGAAAAATTATTATTTTAATATATTTACAAGTAATAAAATCCTTTGAAAAATAACATTTATTACACTTTCAAATAAACTCAAACCACTAAAATAACTTTTTTTATTACACTCAACTACTCAAGTATTTTTCTTTCAACATTATCTGTATTAAGTATTATGATGTAAAATAATTTTTAATAATATTTTTTTATTTAAAAATATATCAAAATATATTTTTTAAATACTTTTAAATTACAAAAACTTGCACCTTCTCTGCTACAAGTAAAAAACTTTAAAAATGATAATCATCTTGATGGTAAATTGACAACGAGGACACCGAGGAGCAACGTCATTTCCCACATTCCTCTTTCCCAAAACAAATACAAAATAGACTGCTGTTTTCATAAGGGACCCGCGTAGACAAGCAAAGCGGTTCACAGTCACCAGATTCTAATCCGACGATCATGATTTGTTAACACCGTAACTATACTCTGCTGAATAACACCGAACATCACATGGTCTCCTTGTATAAATTGAAGCGCAAAACGCAATCTTCATTAATTAAAAAAAAGAAAGAAAAAAAAACCCCAAAGTAAGTGGTCTCTTCAACTGGCCACTTCAATGGATCCACAGCAACAGAGAACAGGAGCTCCCCAGCATGGTCCTCCTCAAAACGGCGGTTTCTCTCCGATTCTCACTGTCTTTCTCTCCTTCCTATCCTTATTCGCCTTGCTAATCTCTCCCTCGCCAGTCCTTAACTGTTTCAGCGTCATGTATATGTATGTGTACGTCGACGGTCCTTAAAATGTTTTTTTTTGTTTGTTTTTGCTAAGTAATGATTTTTTATTAATGCTGCTTCAGTCTTGTTTTAAATGAGAAGTGTTAATATGTATTGCCAATTAGATGTGCTGCGGTGTAGTGGAGAATTTAATAATGATTTCTTTACTTTATTTGGTTTGATTTTCTGATTTTGGTATGTAATTTTACTAAAATTCAGGGTTCGCGCTCTGTAAATGCATTTATTATCCAATTAATAGCTCAGCAATCAGCTATGGTAATATTAAGTTGAGTTGAACTGGTGGTCTTCAGTCTGAATCTTCTATACCAATTTTGATGGTAAATTGACTTAATTAATCATCTTTAATTTTGTATTTGAGTTCGAATTGCTTCATTTTTTAATTCTTGACAGACCAAGATTATGAGCGGTCGGATGCTTTTTAGTCTTTCAACATTGTCTGGTTCACGTTTATAGAAGTGTGTTGAATTCCTATAAGTTGGAATATCTGGTACTTTAGCCTGGTAATTTGTGACATTCTATGGTAATGTTATAGATAGCGATTCTGTCGTCATAAAACATTAAGAATAGCTTATCTATCTTGCACCAAGTCCCAGAAGGTCATGTTGGAGTATATTGGAGAGGAGGTGCCCTTCTACAGACAATTACAGATCCGGGTGTGAATACAGGGCTGTTTATATGAGTTGCATTTTATGGTTCCTGGAATTTTGCTTGCGGGCTCATATTTTTATTTTTTTTTAGGTTTTCATCTAAAGATGCCTCTGATAACCCAGTATGATCCTGTTCAGGTGACACTCCAGACAGATCAGGTACACTTTGTTTTCCAATTCATGAGGATTGAGAGCTCTGTATTGCTGTGTTGATACTTGAATCCTTCTTGTATCTCGAAAAATGCAGGTTAGGGATATTCCGTGCAGCACCAGAGGAGGTTCTAAAAAGCATAAGGAATTTCAAACAGATGGAAGAAGAACGCACTAAGGTTTGCTATGCTCTTGGTCAAATTCATTCTTTTACTTTCCCTCCATTGAAACCTGGTTTGAGACAGAAAAAAAGAAAAAAAAAGATGATTTTTTTGGTGAATAATGCATGTTGAAAATCTTTCCTGAGATTACCATGGATATGGAGGCTCTCTCCCCCTCGGACAGTTCATGCTTGTATGTTTAAGTTTGTCTATTAATGCGGCTTTAGCAGAGTGATGTTATGGTATTTACGAACATAGCAAAACCTCATTCAACTGAGAAACTTGGATACTATGGATGGACACATCCAATTTGGCATGCCAAATTTTCTCTGTAAAAGTTTATCATGCATGCATTTGTGAGAGTGATTGATGCAGATTGTGCATTGCTGTGTAGGTCTTAATTTCTATCGAGACACAGAGAGTTGTTGAGAAACAGGCAGAGACCACAAAGAAGATGGCTGTCAGTGAGGCTGAGAAGAATGCCAATGTGGGCAAGATTCTCATGGAACAGAAGATGATGGAGAAAGACAGTGCAAGACAGAAGCAAGAGATTGAGAACCAAATGAATAAGGCTCATGAAAAGAGCCTGGCAGATGCTGCTTTCTATAGGTGAAAACTCCCCATTTCTTTTTTCCAAGTTAAGTGTATTTCACACGATTTCATGAAAGTGGATCAATAACCTTGCTCTCTCTCTTTCAGGGTCATGAAAGAAGCTGAAGCAAACAAGTTGAAGCTTACTCCCCAGTTTCTTGAGCTGAAATTTATCGAAGCCATAGCTGATAATACAAAAAATTTCTTTGGGGACAAGGTTTTAATCTCTCTCTCTCTCTCTCTCTTCCTCTCCCTCCCACGTGCATGCACGCACACATGCACTTGTACTTGACCGTCCGCCCTACCTGCACCTCCACACACACAAATTTAACATGGCATATTCTTTTTGCAGGTGCTGAACATGGTTCCTGATCAGAGGCTGCTGGGAAATTTCCTGCAAAGGATGTCTGGAGAGATGGCAAGAATAGTGAACTTAGAAGAAGTATCAAGAGAGAGATCGGAAATACAGGTTCCATCTTCAACCCGTCCATAATATGTGGCCAATAGCGTATTCCCATGCTTCTAACAAAGGCAACGTTGAGAAATTGCTGATTGCATTCCATTTAAGCTTGGTTCGGGGATCATCTATGTTTTTTGTAGTTATTTTATGGTTGCTACTAATGTTATATACGTTACCTATATGTTTGTTAATGTCATTGAGAAAAAGAAGCTAGTTATGTTTTCTTAGGTTAATTATTCTTGTATTTTGCTTCACAGTATCTCTGTGCTGAGTTCTGCCCAGTCCACATGCTAAAATTGTAGTGCTACTGCTACACCATAGTCAAACTCACCAGCATAAAAAACAAAAATAAACTTTAAGCAGAACTAGAATCAATCCTTCAGCTATGCATATGATTTTTATTGGATTCTCAAATTTTAATCATAAAAAATATTTTTTTTATTCCATGATAAAAAATATTTTGAAATTAGCTTATACAATTAGCTAAAATTATGTTTTCTCTCGAATGATTTTAAGAGGAAAAAAAAAAAAAAATCATCCCAACAAAAATGGCTGATATAATTTTCTTCGTCATACATTTTCTACTTGAGCTAGGGTTAGCATCTCCTTTTAGAGTGGAAATTCAATCTCGATTTCAAACAATAGCAAATGAAATCATGTCCATTCATAATTCTCACATTCTTTTTCGTAAAATTATTTTTTCTGGTCAGACAATATATTATTTTTAAATTAGTATTCTTATATTAAAGTTCAGCCCAACACTCTGGTTTAATCAAAGGAAAGTTATCCACAAGGGATTGTTGTAACGTGCAATCATTTGTTGAATAATTAAAACGTAGGAATAGATCGAGTTGACATACATTATTTCATGAATTAACAAGATAAAAAAATAATCAATAACTTTTTCTAAATCATATACTTGAAATTGAAAAATCCCTACAGATTCAATTTTATGGCGAGGAAATTGGCGGAGATGGAATTATTAGATCAAAGAAGAAAAAAGGACAAATTAGTAATTTTAGAAGGTTTGGGACTGATCTGTTAACAAGAATATAAGTTGGGTTGGTGACCGACTGATTTATAGTCGTTGAACCAAAAACAAAAGGGTCATGATTTTTTTTACGAGTTTTAAAAATAAGAAAAGACTAATTAAATCAATTTATAAAAAATAATAATTAAAATTTAATTCAAATCAAGAATTTATCAGAAAAAATGTGTCAAAATCTCATTTAATTAAAAATTAGATTTTGATTTTTGAATTATAACTTCTATCACATCTGTTTTTTTTTTTTAATGTTTAAATAATGTCTATGGATGCTATTTATAAATTAAATTGTTTTAACTCATTTTTTATCATAAACTATTTATACAGAATAATTTTTAAATTATAATTGAGAGTAAAAAATAATTATTAATAAATCATGAAACTCGCTCGAAGTCACAAGTCGAGAAATTGAAATCATGATTACCGGTAAATTTCCCACGCCAACGCATACGGAGGTGGAAGGAAGGTGGGTGGATCTGACAGAATCCAATCCTTACAGATTCCATGGTAGCAACTAGCGACTACCTTCTATGTATATAATTCCATGGTAGCGACTATATATATATATATATATATATATATTATAATAAAAGAAGAATAAGTTGAACACCATCTATATATATATATAAGAAGAAGAAGTTGAACACCATCTGTCATAGGAATAAAAATAACTAATTAATTTTAAGGTTTAGTAAGATTAGTAGAGTTATACGCAAGCTGGCCGAATACCACGTTAAACTTAAAATAAAAAACTAATTAAGTAAAACAAACTGAAAAATAAAACCTTCTAATCTACAAGTTCTCTGCGATCTTTCTTACATTGCTATTCTTCTTATTACAGATATTTTCCCGAATCACTCTACAAATATCGTTGACCATTGACAGTAGGTGAACAGAGGGGGTCACATCACCTCACTTTCAAAAGGTTAGGCAAAAGATAATTCAAAGATTCCAAACTTACTTAGACAAGGAAGGGTTCCAGGTCGCTCAAATTGTTTTATAATTCATTATCGGTGGGCGATCCTTCTTTTCTCCTGCTTCTCTCTCTATCTTTCTTATTAGCTGTTTTTTTTTTTTTTTTTGAAAGTGAAATAATATTAGGACACGGAGAGTGATCTGATTTTAAATACTCAAGCTCGGTTCTTCAGGGTTTTTAGAATCTGAATATGGTATGCATTTTCTGTTGCCGCTGTGTGTTGACTTTCTTGATTCTTATATATGCAGGCCTTGTTTTGATTCTGTATATTCTTTATGCTTTCCAAGTGTCATTTTGCTTGCAGATTCCTACACGCTCTTCTATTTTACACCTTCTTCTTTGATTTTTTATTTCCTGATTTTTGACTTCTAACCACTACTACTCTTTATAGGCAACCCGATGATTATTTTTTTAAAAGAAAAAAGACAGAAGAAATCATTTCAGATTTGCTCAGTATGGCCTCCTAGGAGGCACCGCGCAGAATGAGTGGCTGAATTTGTTTCTTTGCTTGAAGGGTTTTTCAGGAATACCTTCATCGATCATTCTACCAACAGAAGGGATCATCGGTAGTGCGTTGAAAATGTATGTGGTGGAGAGCAAAGGTGGAGCCATAGCATGCATGCTTCTTGCGCTCTTCTTCTTGGGCACCTGGCCTGCTGTCATGACTCTCCTGGAAAGACGGGGCCGTCTTCCTCAGCATACTTACCTCGATTATTCAATCACGAATCTCCTGGCTGCTGTAATTATTGCTTTTACATTTGGTGAGATAGGGAAGAGCACGCATGAGGCACCGAACTTTTCAACCCAGCTTTCTCAATTAAGCGTACGTTGAGTTGCATTTACTTGCTAACTCCATCAGGCATTTATGCATTATGGCCCTCTACAGTATTCTGCATTGCTTGCTTTTTAGTGTTGATTGTTCTGAGGCGATTCTGTGGCATGCTAGGTTCGGTCTCTTGTTCGCAGTGGCATCGTATCACTTACCATTTGTATTTAAATCTACTAGGGTGGTTGATGCAGGACAATTGGCCTTCTGTTATGTTTGCAATGGCTGGTGGGGTGGTCCTCAGCCTTGGGAACTTATCCACACAGTATGCCTGGGCTTTTGTTGGTTTGTCGGTGACAGAAGTGATCACTGCTAGCGTACACTGTTGTTTTTATAGGGTTTGTCTGCTGTATGCTGAATGAATTTTTTTTTATGGAAGTCAATAGCATGTCATTAGGCTAATTTCTTTTATTGCAATTTTTGGTTGTTCTTAACAGGCACAACCTTGAATTACTTCTTAGATGACAAAATTAATAATGCCAAAATTCTTTTCCCGGGTGTTGGCTGCTTCTTGATCGCTGTCTGCCTTGCTTCAGCTGTTCACTCGTCCAATGCAGCTGATAATAGAGCCAAATTATCTCAGGTGTTTGTCAATACAGATGAAAACTTCGAATCAGCTGTAAATGTGTCTTCTTCTATAGATAGTTTCAATTTTGATGTTATCTATTATTTGATGCATAGTCATTTACATTCCCAGCTATCTCTTCCATGTCAATTATGAACTTTTGAGTCAAAGTTAGCTATTCATTCTTCATCTTTGTCATAAATCTTATCTCAGTGCTTGCAAACAATGAAAATGCCGACAATGCTAAGATGAATTTTGTTCACTTAAGAATTCTATTCTCATGGGGCAAAATATTCACTGGAATTTTGGCCAAGCCAGTAAAACGACTGCAGAGAATATATAAATTTCCCTTTTACTTTTCATTTGATTGACGATTTCGTTACCCAAAAGCAAGAGTTTTGGATATCACTGATGTTAGAATTAAAATTACGCTTTTGCAGGGCTACAGACATCTCCACATCCAGAGAAGCTTTTCCAGAAACGGGTATGCTACTTTTTGGATTTGTCTTATCATATTATTTGCGTCCACTTTGTTTATCGAAGTTGTCCATTTATTGCCTTCTTTTATTCTACAGAAAGAAGGGCAAAATTTGGAACAGCAGACTTCCTTGTAGAGCTTGAGAACAGAAGAGCAATCAAGGTTGGTGGTTTCACAAACTTATTCATTGTATTTTCTAGCGGAATTATTTTCTCTGCCCTCCTCTCTCCTGCACTTATTTCACCTAATCTGAGGAGATGCTATATTTTCAAACACATGGCCAAACACAGTACACTGTAAACTAATTAAGAAGTGGAAGCTACGCAAAAAATCGGCATTTAGTGGAAAAAAAATTGAAACAAGAAATTATGGCAGATAAAAAAAACACAGCATACTGGTGAATTGTTTTATGTATTTTTCTTTCTTAAAACTAAACAACAACTCGGTTCTTTTTGGTCTTTGATCACTGGCAGGTTTTTGGGAAGAGTACTTTAATTGGACTGGCCATAACTTTCTTTGCTGGCATTTGCTTCTCGCTCTTCTCACCAGCTTTTAACTTGGCATCAAACGATCAATGGCACACCTTGAAAAAAGGGGTTCCTGACTTGGTTGTCTACACTGCATTTTTCTGGTTCTCGGTCTCTTGTTTTGTACTGGCCATCATTCTGAATGTCACCTTCCTCTATCACCCTGTGCTGGACTTGCCGAGATCATCATTGAAAGCGTATATTAATGATTGGAATGGCAGAGGCTGGGCATTTTTTGCTGGTCTCTTGTGTGGGTTTGGGAACGGTCTTCAATTTATGGGAGGTCAAGCTGCAGGATACGCAGCAGCAGATGCAGTCCAGGTTAGTTTTAATACACACACACACATGGGATAGTGCTGCAAATTAATGATTTTAAACAATTTTGATAGCTTCATGGTATTTTGGACGCACCATTGACCCTAAGTTCATCTTAGAAAGTGATCTGCATGTGCTTACCGTTTCAAGTGATGATCATTTCATTTACACTGGTGATTTCAGGCGCTTCCGCTTGTGAGTACATTTTGGGGCATTCTTCTATTTGGTGAGTACCGGAAATCATCGCGAAGAACGTATGTATTTCTTGCCAGCATGTTGCTCATGTTTGTCGCAGCTGTGGCGGTTCTCATGGCATCAGCAGGGCATCGAAAATGAATATAGTTTACCGTCGCAGTTCAATTATGATCGCATATATTGTCGGGAGGAAGAAAACTCCTTGACCACGTGGTTGATTGAGATTGAAAATACCATGCATCAATACTCTCAATGGAAAGGAAATGCTTTCTTTCCATTAACACAAGAACACGGATTCTTAATTGCTTTCGCGAAAAGAATAAACAATAACACATTAGGGGGGTGGGTGAAGGAAAAGTTAAAATGTGAAGAACAGGAGTGATTTTTTTTATGGAACTTCAGTCAGGAACACGTTGTCTCTGTATTTTTCCATTAATGCAACCCATTTGTGATCTTATCCTTCTGATGCCTGAATTCATTGTATTCTCTCTTTTTTTTTCAATACATTTACAGTTTGCTAGCTTGTCAGGGATTCGAGATTTAATGAGTTTGAGGGGGTGTTTTGAATTGCTGTTATAATTGTTTTTTTTTAAATAATTTTTCACATTAATATATTAAAATATCTGAAAATACAATAATAATAATAATTTAAAAATAAAAAAATAATTTTTTTTAAAATACAAAAACAAAGCTACAGAGCATAATTTACGTATTGTGTTCCTACTGGTTGCAAACATCCACGGAGTGGGAGATGCTATGTTTAAAAAGTCAAAGACACGTTAGCCAATGTCAAGAGGTGGCGTCCTTTGGACAGCGATAAATTGACTCGAGAGAAAAACAAACAAAAATGGTAATGGTTCCGTCCTTTGACCGCCACCGAAGATAACAAACGTGCAAAACGAATTGGATTCTTAGATGATGTGTTTCCCTTTTAACCAGGCCTTTTCCTTTTCTTTCTTCTCTTTTTTCAGAAATGTTTTAGCCACACTTTACCCTTTAGACAAACGAACACCCAACGCTTTTAGAGTCTCGCTTCTTTTTTCAGTATCTTTCCACATTTGCAATACTGTGCCAGTTAATTACCGTCTCATACTAGGATGTTTTTAATCAATCGAAAGATTCCGAATCAGTGGAGAAGAATCTGCCGTTATGTATGGAAGATTTCGATCTAACTTTAGAATCTCAAGACGAAACCTCCACTGGTTTTTTCCGCGAGATACTGCATCCAGCTTCACATCTTCTTTTTTTCGGTTGGTACGTTAGCACTTGCTTTCTTTCAATGTTTGCAACTACTTTCTACTAGTTTGTAAGCAATTTATGTTCCTCGGAAATTCATTTTCTGGCATCTTTGATATTCTTATTGATGAATGTATATGTGAGTCAACGGTGTTTACAAAGCGACTGGCTTCTTCTAAATTTAGTTTTGACTCTGTATGATACTCCTTTTAACATAATTATACTTCAACTGCCTTTCATATTCTGTAATTTAGAACTCTTCTCTGCTGCAGAGTTTTTCTGGTGCATCAGACCACCTTTGATTTCCTCGAAAGATTTAGAAGTTATCTCTTAAACATGTATCTAGTGGAGAGCAAAGGAGGAGCTATAGTATGCATGCTGTTTTCCCTGTTCTTCTTGGGTACATGGCCAGCTATTATGACACTACTAGAAAGAAGAGGCAGGCTTCCTCAACACACATACCTTGATTATTCAATCACAAATCTCTTGGCTGCTGTTATTATAGCTTTGACCTTTGGTGAGATCGGCAGTGGCAGGCCCAATTTTACGACCCAGCTTTCCCAGGTAAGTTCTGTTTGCGACATTATTAGTCTTATTCGTACGCTGTTAGTCACTTATTGTTGCTTTTGATTATTGTAAGGTGACTTATTTGGGCATAATTTACCCGCAACATAGAAGCAAAAGTACACAAATGATGTTTGATTGTTCTGGCTTGAATGATGCAGGATAATTGGCCTTCTATTATGTTTGCAATGGCTGGTGGGGTGGTCCTCAGCCTTGGAAATCTATCCACACAGTATGCCTGGGCTTTTGTTGGTTTGTCAGTGACAGAAGTCATTACTTCCAGCATAACTGTTGTTATAGGTAGTGTGTGCAGAAAGAAGTCAGGCATGTTGGAAATTGGCTGTCTTTGTAAGGTTCGTATTTTTCACTCCTGTTTATTTCTCTTTGACAGGAACAACCTTGAATTACTTCCTGGATGACAAAATTAACAAGGCAGAGATCCTTTTTCCGGGTGTTGGTTGCTTCCTAATTGCTGTTTGTCTTGGGTCAGCTGTCCATTCATCTAATGCAGCCGACAACAAAGCAAAGCTCAAGGGTATAACAAGTGACAACAAAAATGTAACAGAGTATGCTTTCATCCTTTCATGTAGAAAAGCAAAGTGTTTTTGTGCTCCATATGAAGTTACAATTTCTTTTTTGGACCAGAGTTGGGTGAATTAACTGGCATTCTTGCTGATGCTACTGCTGATTTTAACCTTCTATCAGGACTGTAGGTTTTTCCGCATATTCGAATGAAGCATCTCAAACCAAGGGTATATAGCTTGCTGGATCACTTCTATCGTTTCTTTTTAGCTCATTTGGTTAGAATGACAAGGCAATTTTTTTTTGGCCTTCCTTTATTATTGAACAGGAGTAAAGGATATGGAAAATGTAAGTAGTGCTCCAGAGAAAGCCAAAGCTGGAACAGCAGATTTCCTTGTAGAGCTTGAGAACAGAAGATCAATCAAGGTTTGTGGCTCAACCTGGCACTCATTTCTCTTAATGTGTTGCCTCTAAATAGGCGTGTAGCTCTTTAATGTAAAACAAGTGGTTTGGCTGTCCTTACAGGTGTTTGGAAGGAGCACTGTGATTGGACTGTCTATAACTTTCTTTGCTGGTTTTTGCTTCTCTCTGTTCTCCCCAGCTTTTAACTTGGCAACAAATGATCAGTGGCACACCTTGAAGAAAGGGGTTCCTAAGTTGGTTGTCTACACTGCATTTTTCTGGTTTTCGGTCTCTTGTTTTGTACTTGCCATCATTCTAAATGTCACCTTCCTTTACCGCCCTGTTTTAAACCTACCGAGGTCATCACTTAAGGCTTATCTTAATGACTGGAATGGTAGAGGCTGGGCATTTGGGGCTGGCCTGCTCTGTGGATTTGGGAATGGTCTCCAATTTATGGGAGGTCAGGCTGCAGGATATGCAGCAGCAGATGCTGTTCAGGTCAGTCTTTTAAGCATGCTAAAAAGAGCATAACATATATTTCGAATTTATGATGTCCTAACATTCTACGTGGTCATTGACTTGAATGGGGTATTGGTTTCAGGCACTCCCACTTGTGAGCACATTTTGGGGCATCCTCATCTTTGGAGAGTACAGAAAATCATCGCGAAGAACATACATTTTGCTTGTAAATATGCTGTTCATGTTTATTGCAGCTGTTGGGATTCTGATGGCATCGTCAGGACATCGAAAATGAGTGACCAACTGCCTGCTCATAGTCTAGACAAATTGTATGCAGGAGGATCGAAATACTATAAGTTTATACTCAGTTGATAACTTGGGGATTATTCAGGAGATGCTTTTTAATAGTTAAATCAAGCCCTGGATGGGTTTTGTGGAAGAAACGAGGGAAAGTGACCGCTCGACAAGGGCGGAAATGTATAGACACCAGGATTCCTTTTTTCTCCTAATCAGTTTCCCTTTTTCAGAATAACGTTGTATTTGGTTGTTTTTTTATATGCATTTTTCCCCTTTTCAGCATTTTTGTGTTTGAAAAAGACTGCCATCCCTATTATAAGAAAATACGGGCCTAGCGTGAATTAATTTATAAGCACTCGAATTTATTGGATAAATTGAGGCCCATCTGGCCCAAGTTTCTAATTAGCTTAAAAACCCCGGGCGTAACAGTTACGCGGGGCTACCTGACGGGTTATAGATACGAGTCATATCTTGTGACCATCCATAGTTTATGATCTCTCTGCTCTCTCCCCCGTTCTGTCTTTCAATGGCCAGGGTTTCAGTATTTTTGTCTTTTTTTTCCTCTTCCTTTGTCTTCGAATTTGGCTAGGGTTTCAATATTTTGACTGGGTATTGAAGCCTTCGATTAAGCAGAGATACAGAGTCTATCATGGAGAAACTGTGTGAATTCCGGTCGAACCATTCTGTTTTCACATCTCCTTCGTTTTTTTTCCCGTAACAAGATGAAAAGTTGAAAAATTAAGGCCTCGGCCTGAATTTTCGCAGGCCTGAACAAGTTTTACAGTCAATTCAATCGGGGCTCGAAGGATACGTGCGGGATCTAACCGATCAATAACCCAGGTTTCGGTTTATGACCGTGCAAGTACAGACTACGCTTGGGGAATCCTTGTTCTTCATGTCCTAATATGTGTTTGGCTGTTCTTCATGTCCTAATACATGGAAATGTTGTGTAGAGTGTTTTAGAAGTGCGTAAAAAATTGATGCTTTTTTAGATAAAAAGCAGTTGGGAAAGTATTTTGAAAATCAGGTTGGGACCATGAAAACAAACACTATGAGAAATTTTAAAAGACGCAAACATTTCTGGAGGATATGGAATGACCCTGGGAGCAGCTGGCTATCGATCTCTTTCCATGTAACCAGCGACGGAAAACAAAGAGCAAAGCAAGATGCAAAAATATAAGGAAAGGTGACATTTTAATTATTATTTTTCCATACAAAGAGGATAATTAATTCTAGAGCCTAGAATGTTGAAGTCATGGTTCAAGCTCATCCTTGACCATCCCCAATTGCTGTCTCATAGATATGGAAGACATATTGCTCACATTATCATCTGCGAAGGAAACGCAACTGATGTTATTTTCACTTCACTTTGTTTTTTTGTGCTAGTTTCCCTCAAACACTAAGCGATATGTCATGTTGGGCAGTGCAGGTCTGTTTTTCTGCAGAACGGCATGTCAAAAATAATTTCTTGGGCTGTTTTTTATGCAGAAGACATCCTTTTGATGGGGACGCTCTCTCTCCATATGGGGTGACAAATTCAAACCACATGACTGCGGAGTACATGCATCAAAATGCAGAAGGCAAAAACTGATTCTCTATTATAGCCTCCAAAACAATTCGCAGGAGCAGGTGTGCTGCCCAACAAGTTCCCTCTGGTTACTGCAAACCACCATCCCAGATCGTCAAGCTAAAGCTATATAGTATCAAAGTGGTTCGTATTACTAGTTCCTACAGAAAAGAGGTCATTGGACCATTAGCCAATGACATATCCAACTTCTTAAAGTATACATGATTCTGGAAACACCAAAAATTCATAATTCTAGGCCTACCAAGAGCATCTATAGCGGAGCTACTTCAAGACAAAGAGTTACCGTTCTCATATTATGGCACCACGGATGTGTACCATCTAAAAAGCCTCGCTCTTCAGTGTTCACGGCAGTATAAAGCCTCAGTTGATGGCCACGTTGTTAAATTAATTTACTTTGAATGTCAATGAAGTAGTCGTCAATTTCTGCAATTCTTGCAATTATAATGCAACAGAACTCACGTACTACCTAGTCGATTTTATCATCTGATGAAACATCTGTCCAGTTCGCCTTCCAGATGACTGGAGGGGAAAGAAGGCGCCCTGTTTTCCAACCCAACGAACTTAGCTGCCAGATAAAGAATAGAAATGAACAAGAACCAAAATGTGTTAGTTAATCTATAAATAGCGTAGCTACCTTGACAAATAATAGCAGGGCGGTGCTTCCAAGTTCTTCAATGAAGAATGGCGATATAGGGAACTTTAGAATGCAATAGTTTGGAGAGCCATCATGGATTCACATCTCTGGATATATTTATTCACATTGCTCAAAACATAATTGTGGACATTATTTGATCAGCTAATGTAGTAAGATTAGACCCTTCATTTGTAGGGATACAAATGTTTATTTAAATAAGTAAATAAAAGATGAGGGATTAAATTTCAGTCGCATGTAAAAATTCCTGGTTCACTTGGTGACCAATTATGACACAGAGCACTGTGAAACAGAACGGCAATTACAAGTTCTTTTTAGTTATTGGTTGAAATTCTGCTCAGTGTAGCTCTCAGATGTAGAATAAAAATCATCTAGAGCCAAAATGTGCCTCTAAGTTCCTCGATGAAGAACAGCAACAGAACTCAAATTAGGCGGGAAAGAGCAGTACTCTGAAAGAGAATCCATTCTGGGTTCTCCTTCAGAATTTGGTCATAGGGTCAAGTAAACGAGCAATTTATTGAAGTTAAGAAAGTTTGAGAGAGATACCTTTTGAAGAAAAACTTCATAATGTTTATCCATCCATGACTGGCTCTCCAAATAGACAGATGTACTTTTTTGCATGAGTTTGGCCATAACAAGAGCGTGAATAAACGATTGCAATACATCTGAAGCTGTTGAATTTTTGTGCATTATAACATCGATGATTCCCTTCCTCTCCACCAGCAAGTATTTTGCTAAAAAGATCAGCATAGACAAGCAAAATGAGCAATAGGTTTCCCATTAAAATTCAAAGTTTTTTTTTTTAATGATTTTAAAAACTGAAAACTGGAAGGTAGAAACTAGATCTTAACCTTTAAGATAATGAGATACTGCAGAAAGCAACGCCTCCTTCCTGTTTGAGAATATTGCTTGAACAGTTAGTTTTTTACACAGAACAAAATGTTTTAGAGCACTGATTTTGCAGAAGCCAGCTCAGATCAGTTTTGTTTGCAGATATGTCAAGATTTAAGCCATAATCCTAGCTTGAAATGCCTTTGATATATGCCAAACAGTAGTTCAATTATTCAGGTGCTTCTACCTAATTGCTCTGAATAAATGTCATTCAAAAAAAGTAAAAAGGAAAAAAAGAAAAAGCAAGGGTACATAGTACAAGTAGGAAACAAAACCTTGTAGTAATGGAAAGTTTATGACTTAAATAACCCAAAACTCACATTTCCTGGTGGTCAAGTGAAGAAACTCTCACACCCAAGTGCACATTGGCATGTAGTAACTTGACCTTTTTTGAACTCCAAGAAGTGATCCATGTTGGTAAAACATGTTCCATTCTAGAGACCTGCTCAGGAGAGAGAACTGGCAACAAATTCAGATAATGGCGTCAAAATCAAGAAAAATAGATAGATAAACAAATTCACCTCCAGCTTGCCAACAGGTGAGATCAGGTAAGTAAGCTCATGAAATAGAGTGAGTTTTCATTAAAAAAGAAAAGAAAAGAAAAGAAAAGAAGAATCAATTTGGATGATCATGCCAGAACTTTGTTGCCTTTTTTTGGGCGATTAGCCACCATTGACAAAACCATTACCTTGGCCAGTCTCCATGAAATGCTGGAAGAGAATAGCGCTCCTCTCAATATTTAAAGAAGTCAAAGCAAGGCACCCAACAGCCCTGTAGTTTGCTGCACATGAAAATGAAAACATTAATTGCAGACATAAAGCCAGATGTAACATGAGATGACCACAAAACTATTTTATTATTACAAGTCATGGTTATGCAAACAAGAAGGTAGAGAAACTATAGGTTTCTGAGTTTGTCACCATGAAAGGACAAGTCTTACTGTCCATCTATTGCTGAACTAAGCAAATAGATTTAGAAACCAGAAAAAGTGTACCTCTTGCCACCCTTCAATTTATGTGCCAATTTTTTTTTCATTGAGATTATTATGATCTAGTTCTTCGGCCATAAAGACAACATGAAAATTGATATGAATAAGTCATACTCATTCATGAACCCATGTATAATTTTCCTGATTGTTCCTCGAAGGTGAGTATGTTCCTTGGTCAGAAAGAATTCTCTATGTCAGAAACCATAGCACAAGAGCTTACCATACATATGGAACACGGTGAGAGAAAGAAAAGAAAACCAAATGGCTAGGGGGAGTCCCATTGTTATTCGAGCAAGGATCATTCCTAAGGCCATGCCAATCATTGTTGCGACTGTTTCTTGACTTCCTTCCTATAAATATATAGGAGCGAGTCAATAGCTGTAGTAGCAACCAAAAACTCTCTTGAGGTTGTCATGCAAGGGTCAGAATAGCAGAATTGGTACCTTGGCAGATATATCTGCAGCATTGTTCTGAAGGGCGAAATGCTGAGTCAAGGCAGCTCTAGTTGCACCACTAGCAACACCAGCTAATGATAGCAAAAGAAAAGGAAAAGGAAAAAGGAAAAAGGAGATAAATCAAATGATGATCACTGAGCATTTATGTTTATCTAATTTTTTATATTCTATCCTGCAGGTGTGTCAGATATACTGTAGCAAACAAGTTAAATTCTATTGTTAGCTTCATATTTCTTTTGCATATTTTTAAATAATAAATGCCAGCAATAGTAAATCAACCATTTCATTAGCAAGATAGAATCAGACTAGGCTTTTAATTTATTTTTTGGCCTTAACATTATCACTATGACCGACAATATAAATAATTAAACAACAAAAATTCTAATAAGCAGTTTTCAGACAATTTCTACAGGTCCCCACACCAGGCATTTAAGCTATGAGGATACTTACTGAAAGATCTTGATAAGCTTCCTAAGCAAACAACAAAAATAAAAGCGGAAGGAAACAAAGGGGAAAGAAGGTCCATCAACATTCCTGCAGCCAAATTGACAAACTTTCTCATAAATTTTGGACATAAGGAAAAAATAATTTGAGAAACCATGGAGAATAACTACAAAATAGAATGTCAGGTGCCAATATGGAGCAAAAGTTTGTGTGTGCACTGTACACCTTCTGGAGAAGGAGACAGCAGGGCATACCGAGATCATTCATAAGGTCAGCAACTAAACGCCACATCTTGGCATTACTATCCAGGTCTGAGCCCTGAGAAGCACAAAATTACCCAGTTTCATATAATCTTGAAATGAACCAAAAAAAAAAAAAGAATAAGGGAAGAAAGAAAGAAAGAACAAAAGAAAAGGTGGTTTGCATCAATCGCCAAACTCTACCAAGAGCATTTTTAACTAGGCAGGAAAACTAGAGCACTTCACAAGTGAAAGAGTTAAGATAATCCCCAGAGACCAGAAAAACAAAAGGGGTGCAATCACAAAAGAATGCAACAATAAACCTGGTAAAATGTAAAGAGTATGCCTCCAAGCATTCCAGTCAAGTCCCTCAAAAACCACTGCAAACAAAAACTCAGTTCTCAATATTATTTATAATCTTTTTTTAATAAAAAAGCCCCACACAAATTTCAAAAAACTTCAATTCATATTATCTGTAGCAGTAGAAAGCCAAAGATAATAGTGATAAAAAAAAAAAAAAAACTATTATAGTACCTGAAATGTGGCACCAATGACAGTAGCTGATTTCTCACCAACCCCAATTGCACTCAAGAGAGCCTTCAACACAATTTGAGGAAACAAGTTTTATATATATATACATATATTTTTTGACAATCATATGATTATTGCAAGTGTGATCAAATAGAGCTTACTTGTGTTGAAAGCATGGTCCTTATGTAAGTTGAAAGACCCTTTAGAACCAAATCAAGCCACCAATTCATCAGCTATGATAGATTACTACGGAAGGTTCTTTTTTAATAAAATTCATAAATTAATGATAATACCTGCAATGAATCCCATACTTGAAAAGGGGCATAATCTGGTGTTACACTGCTTGGAAATCCCTGCGTTCCCTCACTCCAACGGAATTTAAATTAATTAGTTAAATAAATTGAATAGTAATTTTGTTTTGTTTTGTTTTTTTGCCAAGGAAGAATTAAGAGAAGAGAAAGGGGGGGAGGGGGAGGGCTTGCCTCGGGTACAAATGCTTGAAGGATTCGTCTCCAGACATGATTAAAACGACTTCCAGATCTGCGCATTAAACATGATTCAATTCAAAATGATGAATAAAGAAGAAGCAAAAGAGAAGTGAAGGTGTGTGTGTGTGTGTGTGTGTGTGTGTGTATATATAAAGGTGACCTCTGGATGGATAGATAAGGAGAAGTAGTTATAGTCGCAGTTTTAAAGAGTTTTGATGAAGAAGATCCATTCCATTCTTCGATTATAAATTTTGATGATGATGATGATGATCTAGTCTCTGTATTTGCTGATACTCTTTCTTCCATTGATGATGATGATCCACAGAGTTGACTCGACTGGACTCGATACTCTGCTCTACTTCAGCTCCTTCCTTGGCTGCCTCTGTAATATGTATTATTATTCCTTGAAAACGACTTCGTTTTCAACGTAATACATTAGCAGCTGACCTGAATGCTCTGGGCCTTTTCCTTTTCTTTTCTTCTTCGTCTTTTTTTTTACCGTTCAGGGTCTGTTTGGTTTTCAAAAATTTCCAAGTATCATCTGCTTTTTTTCTTGCTGTGTGTGCAATGCATATTGAGGGCAATGGAATTTATTTATTTTTTTTATCAATTTTTTCGCTGTTAAGGATTCATTATTTAGTATCAATTAATTATAAGTAACGGGTAAATGTAAAAGGGGTGGAGGGAAATAGCATAGCACTGGCTGACTTTCTGTGACTCTTATTAAATTAAATTGTAGGCTAATTTGTATGGGAATGACGAGATTGAAAAATGCAAGACTAAAGTGACAAATACCGAGGGAATGAAAGGCTTTATCAAAGTTTTGGCCAAGTGTTTATTGTAATCCCTAAACTTTTCAAATTATAAATACTGGGTCCATTTAGTTTCTAAAATTTAAGGGCAAAATCAAATTGGTCTCGGACTTCATTTTTATTTTATTTTTTGATCCTTGTTTAGAGAGAGGTGAAATAAAATTATTGGAATCCAACTCTAAGAAAAAAAAAATCTTTTGGCATCGATTTTGTTTATAAAAATAGTTGATATTGGTGTCAATTTGTCTCATTTAATAATGAGAATTCATATTAGGTGTTTTTTATCTTAAAATTGCCTAAAAAACATATCTTCACTCAATAAAAAATTATTTTGACATCGATTTTGTCTAAAAAATAATTGATATTGGAGTTAAATTGCCCATTTGACAAGGAAGAGCTCACAATAGGTGTTTTTTTTATTTTGAAATTGCTTGGAAAAACATATCTTTTCACTCGGTTAATTTTTTTTTTTGTTTTGGGTTGATTTTAGATTTTGAGACAATCTTTTAAGGTCATGAAGGAGTTTATCAAGTTCCTGAGATGTATTTCTAGGTGATTTCGGATATTGGGATAGTTTTTTAAGGTTATGAATGAAAATACATAACTCGGCTTAGTAATGAGATTTTTATATATATATAAAAAAAATATTTGCCTCAATTTTTTTTTGCAAACAAAACTGGTCAAATATCAAACAACATGTCATCTAACTTATTTTTTTTTAAAAGAAAATTAGGGTGGATAACATCTAAAATTAAAAACAAATTAAAGGGACCAAATTTAGGATACACTAGCCATTACTATATGAGTCAGGAACACTGCCTTTTCCTTAAAAATGAATCAATGCCTTCTTATATGTATATTTTTCAAAAAAAAATTAAAAAATCATATTTAAACAATAATAATGAGGATCATAATGTATTTACCGAGATAGAAGATAAATGAAATAAGAAGGGAACAAAAGGTCACTGGTAATACACCGGCCACGTTTAGAGTACACCTATTGTCTGTAATGGAAAAGGAGACAGAGAAGAATCAACTAAGGATGACAAAAAGAAAAAAAAATGATTGTTAGAAACTGTTGCACATGCCCCGCTCAAAGTGTGCAACGATTTCAACAAACACTCGCGCAACAACTTTTTATTGAAAAAAATATTATTTTAAAGAGGAATTACATTATTATTCTAAACCAAATTTATAATTAACGACAAAACATAGACTAAAAGATCCAAATGCCTCTTACAACAATGAATTAAATGTCTTACATCCAAATGTACATGTATAATTCACAGTATAATACCAATATTTTTACTATCATGAGTATTTTGTTTATTTTACTATTCACAAAACATTGCATGAACACTAACACCCCCAAACAAATCAGCAATAATTAATGCACCTTATAAAGATACCAAAATAACCAAAGGCATGCAATTTTTCATGCAAGGACAAAAGAATCATTACAATGAATAAAAAAAATATGAGAGAGACTACAGTGAATCCTCCTTTTGTTTTAATTGTTTATTTATTTCTCATCAACATATCATTGATATTCACCAATCCTTCTATCAATAATAATGTCAAGTACTACAATTAATGATGGATACTAATATTTTCATTGATCAATCGTAACACCACTCTCTATATTTGAGATCAGTCAATACGACTAAGGTTTATAAATATATTGGATCACCTATTAAATAAAAAAAGCTTATTAGATCACAAATTTATGATACCTAATATTTCTCTACATTTTTTTTTGACTATATATTGCACCGCAAGACTTTCTCTTCCAATATGAAAATCAAATTTCTTTACATTATCCATCTCCATCATTACCATCTATGTACAAGAGAATTCTCATTTCACGAGAATTATTTATTTTTTAAAAAAAAATGCTCAAATCCAATTACAAAACTTGAAATTTAACTTTTAAGTCTTGACACACAAGCTATTGAAAAAATACAATTTTATATTAAGTTTTCTCTCAAATTCATCACATACCAAAACTCATTATAAATTCTTATTAAAAAAAATAAAAATACTAATATCAAGTTTCTAAAATTTGCCATGGAGTATTGAAGAAATACAAATGACATGGATTTATTTGGAAAAACTTAAAAACTCTAATTTAATGCTCTTATAAAAGTTTGATTCAACTCATATCCATTTAAAAAATATTATATTAATTTGATCATTGAAAACTCTAAAATATTAGGCCACCTTTGGTATCATTCTCATTTTTTTTTAAGAAAAAAAATTTTGAAAATAAAAAAAGAAAATTTTTTAGTTTTTATTTTAAAAAACATAAAAATCCAACGATCGAGTGTCAAAATTTTTCAAGATTAAATCAAATGATTTTCAAAAAGTTTGCTAAAAAGCTTTTCAACGCTAGAAGGAGGGCTTGAACCTCCGACCTTGTGGTTAACAGCCACACGCTCTAGCCAACTGAGCTATTCCAGCTGTTGTTGATACCTTAACTATATTAAATAAATATTTGATGTAAAATCTACTACCATCCATTTAACAAAAACTGCGGCGACACACAGAAGTCACACATTCGCAGTGATCAAAGTATGTGGAGAAGAGTGTTCCCTTTGCTTCGACGCCGATCCTTCAGCACCACACCCGAAACCCCAACTTTATACTCTTTCTTGCAACCCACCATCTTTGCCCTTAAAAAGACTCCACCGTCAACCACAAACCCCCCCACCACCACCAACAGACAAACCCCGAAAATCTTAACACAAGATCACGTAACCAATCTAGAATCCACCCTTCACAAGTCCCTCATCACTAACAACACTAATGAGGCATGGGCGTCTTTCAAGTCATTAACCTCAAACTCAGCTTTCCCGTCCAAGTCTCTCACTAACTCACTCATCACACACCTTTCCTCTCTCAATGACACCATCAATCTCAAAAGGGCATTTGCTTCTATTGTTTATGTTATTGAGAAGAACCCAAAAAGTTTAGATTTTGAAACGGTACAACTGTTTCTTGGTTCAATGGTACGTGCCAATACTGCTGCTCCTGCTTTTGCTTTAATCAAATGTATGTTTAAGAACAGGTTTTTTATGCCTTTTCGACTGTGGGGTGATTTTCTCATTGAAATTAGTAGAAAAAATGATAAAGTTATTGCCTTTTTGAAAGTTTTTGAAGAAAGTTGTAGAATTGCTATTGATGAGAAATTGGATTTTATGAAACCTGATATGGATGCCTGTAATGTGGCTCTAGAAGGGTGTTGTTGCGAACTTGAGTCTGTTAGTGAAGCTGAAAAGGTTATTGAAACTATGTCCGTGCTGGGTATTAAGCCTGATGAATTGAGTTTTGGGTTTCTTGCTTATTTGTATGCACTGAAGGGGTTTAAAGATAAGATAATCGAGTTAAACGGTTTAATGAGTGGCTTTGGTTTTTCGAATAAAAGTTTATTTTTTAGTTATTTGATTAGGGGGTATGTAAAGTCAGGGAGTTTTGAGGCTGTTTCGGAAACTATTCTACGTAGTTTGAGGGAACAAGATGGACTAGATTTGAATTTTAGCGAGGAAACTTATTGTCAGGTGGTTAAAGGATTTATGAAAGATGGAGGTATCAAGGGTTTAGCAAACTTGATCATTGAAGCTCAGAAGTTGGAGTCAGCAACTATTGCTGCGGATAAATCAACTGGGTTTGGTATTATTAGTGCCTGTGTTAATCTTAGATTATCAGATAAGGCGCACAGTATTGTTGATGAAATGGATGCTCAAGGTGGTTCTGTGGGACTTGGGGTCTTTCTGCCAATCTTGAAGGCATATTGCAAAGAGTATAGAACAGCTGAAGCAACACAGCTGGTCATGGATATTAGCAACAAAGGGCTTCAATTAGACGAGGGGAGCTATGATGCACTAATTGAAGCATCAATGACAAGCCAAGATTTCCAGTCAGCTTTTACTTTGTTTAGGGACATGAGAGAGGGAGTAGCTGAATTGAAAGGAAGTTATTTGACAATTATGACAGGTTTAATGGAAAAACAGCGTCCTGAACTAATGGCTGCTTTTTTAGACGAAATCGTTGAGGACCCTCGAGTTGAAGTGAAAACTCATGACTGGAATTCAATTATTCATGCTTTTTGTAAAGCTGGGCGGTTAGAGGATGCAAAGAGGACTTTCAGAAGAATGACTTTCCTACAGTTTGAACCAAATGACCAAACATATTTGTCCCTAATTAATGGGTATGTGACTGCAGAGAAATATTTCGGTGTTTTGATGCTCTGGAATGAGGTTAAGCGAAAGGTCTCACCGGATAAAGAGAGGGGTATTAAATTTGATCAAAGTTTGGTTGATGCATTCCTATATGCTATGGTGAAAGGAGGTTTCTTTGATGCAGTGATGCAAGTCGTAGAAAAATCTCAGGAGATGAAGATTTTTGTGGATAAATGGAGGTACAAGCAAGCGTTCATGGAGAGCCATAAGAAGCTGAAAGTATCAAAGTTGAGAAAGAGGAACTTCCGAAAAATGGAAGCACTTGTTGCTTTTAAGAATTGGGTGGGTCTAAATGCATGAGTTTCAAGGATGTTCCATGGTAGTTATCTGCTTGAGCTTTTGCTCACAGGTTTTACCACAATGTTTCGAGTTCAAATTTGAAGCACCTACTTTCAATCTTTAAGCTCGTTCCAATGAACACAAGAGTCACTCAGTACTTTATTCCCTTGGCATATGATTTTTGGCAGAGTATAGGCTGTATAAACATTTAAACTGGAAGGGATGCATGACCTTTGGGGAATAAGAGTAGTTCTGAAATTGGGCTGGTTTGAATGTACGAATGTTGCCAAGATGTGTGACTGTGGGCTATAGGAATGCTTCTGAAAATCGGGTTGGTTCAACTGTATGGTGAATGCAGAAGCATCTTGCTGAAAAATCTGCTCACACTGCAAGGATTGCTATTTGCTTAAATTTCATTAAAATCAAATGAAGGTGATTTGAAGGATCTTTAGGGAAATGAAATTTGTATTCTTTTATTCGGATGACGTGAATGGACTAGCTTCCAGATAATTCTGAGTTCCCTTTGGCTTCTAGTCATGATACAGGATTCTGTAAAGGACTGTCTCCTGTGGCGAGGCTAGTGCAGTGCTTATTTCAATCAATTGCATCATAACTTCCTTATTGTGTCTTGCTGGAGAGGGCGTTTTACTTGGCCATATCTTCAGACAGGATCTAGATTCACTATTGATGGATGAATCAGCTGAAGCAATCACTTGTAGGGAGTTTGTTTGTTTGTTTTTTTTTTCTCCCTTGTCCATTCCAGAGTTCGATAGATAGCTAAGAAAGCAAGGTAAACCTTGCCAGCCTTTTAGGATGACATTTCGTTTTAGTGGCTTTAAACCTGTCTCTGTGTTTTAGTATGTATCATTTTGTATTGAAATAGATATTCGAATTCTTGATATCCAGTGTGAAACTATAGTGATTCTTGTAAATTGGAAATCATATCGCTGTTTGAATGGGCTGTAAAATATCGTTTTTCTTTAAAAAAAACATGTTACACTTCCACCTGCACTACTTGATAGTTACTGGTAATCCTGTTCACATTAACAAGCTTGTTTCTCTTCCTTACTGTTTGATGGGTCTTCTACTAGGATGTACGTTGCTTTACAGCTAGAACCCACATGTGTATGGTTTGCTTTTTAGGAAGCAAAAGGAGTTCGAAATTGATCAGCTCCACCGAAAAGAACACCCAGCCCTCCTTAAAAACATAACTTCAATATTCTCTAGTGAAGTTTGCTCCGTATTTTAAACTTATTGATTATTAATTCTCCCAAACTCTCACCAATGCCATCCATCTCAAATGCATGGATCGTCACCTACATTCTTCTTTCCCTCCCCATCCATCTCACCATCTCTGCTGCTGTGAATCCTATCCCAATAAATGGCACATGTCATGACACTTGTGGCACGATACCAGTGAAGTACCCCTTCGGCTCCGGATTTGGATGTGGGCACCCGGACTTTGCTAGATATGTAAGATGCAACGCTGGCACACTAGAGTTCTCTACCGGGACCGGCATTTACAATGTCTCAGAAATCGATTACTCAAGTGGCATCTTAATTATCAGAGATCCCTTCATGTCTACTTGTAGTTCAATGCAGAACTCAGGAAGCTTTAGCCTGGATCGAGCTAGTCCTTTCACTTTAACAGGGGAAAATATATTTGTTTTGCTTGGATGCTCTACCAATTCTCCTTTATTTGATCCAGCTGAAGATTTGTGTGCTATGGGGTCGCGCTCCCGTGTATGTAGAGGACTATATTCTTGCAAGGGAGTGACAGGCATAGGGTTGCCACAGAATGCGCCACCTTCAACTTGTTGTGTTTACGAGTCACCTATTCAACTAGCAGGCTACACGTTGGATCTTCCAAAGCTCCAATGCTCTTCCTATACGTCAGTATACAGTTTTGGGGGAAGTGAGGGGGATCCGATGAAATGGAAATTTGGGATTTCTCTTCAATATAATGATTCATACTATTCTAATGTATGCAAGGATTGCGAAACCAGTGGGGGCTTGTGTGGATTTACAGGTTTTGATCAGTCATTTGCTTGCGTTTGTGAGAATGGAAAGAACACCTCAACCAGTTGTTTTGGCCAAGGTTAGTTCAAAGTTCACACTGTGCCCTTTTTCTGTTCAACCATGAAGTCTAATCCAGTAGGATAGGTGAGCTGTTCTTCATGTTCTCTTTCTGTACGAGTCCGTGTGCTGATGCGTGCCTTTGATTGATTAGGCAATGCGTGGAGCGGGACACGGGAGTCAAAAATTCTACACAAGCTCAGCTTTGGAGGTATAGTGCCTTTTGTCAAGCTTTACTTTTTATTCCGATGAGCTTGAGCACAAAAAGTCTTCTCATGCTTTGGATTTTTTTGCTACTGTTTGCTTTACAAAATACCTTTTCCTGTTCCCGCAATTATATCTTGGAAATAAATCATGGCACCTAGCTAGAGAACGTCAGATTAGCCAGGGAAAGGGATAAAAAGGAACAAATAAAGAAAGAAGAGGTCATCAAACTGGTCTATCCGTTATTTATTTATTGAATATATGTCTGGAATCTCGAATTGTTGCCTGCACAGATTTTCTTTTTTCTTTTTCTTTTATTTTTGCGTTCTAAATGTGCTGCCAGCAGATTTGGGTGAGATACAACTTCACAGGCCTTATTATTTGATTATTAAAAATTAAGCAACTGAGTCTATTCATGTCTTCAACCGATCACTTTTTTGAAAGTAAAAAAGAAAGAGAAGGAGCCTTGCATAGGGTTTAAGCTGCAAAATGCTCTGATCTTTTCAAGCTTGTGGGACACTCGCCCCCAAAAAATAAATGGGATGCTCATACTAGTTTACTTCTTTTCTGTTTGCTACTCTCCTTTCTTTACTCATATACCAGTTACATGTGCTCCATTACTTTCTCGTTTTTAATCTTCTATTGCTATCCAGGACTCTTGCTCTTGTGGCTGCTAATTTCTGTTTGAAGATTGGAAATGAAAGATCTCCGAGAGCTGGCCTAGAGCTCTTAAGGTCAAATGCAGCAATTCACTCTGTAATTGACAGGAAAATCTTCTTGAAAATGTCCAGATTCTGCATTCTCCTAGCTTGCTGCAATTCATGATCTTATGTTCCATTTTGTTAAAGGTTTAAAATGGATAATATGTCCTGGCTGACACGTAAAATATCAGATAAACACCATGATAATATGCATTCCCTGTCCTATGTATTTTCGTCAAGAAGGTTTCAATGTGAAAGAAAGAAGCAAGATTTGGAATCATTTGTGAGGTTTTTATTTTATTTATTATTATTAAAAGTGTTACAATTCTCCATTGATCTCATCTATACATTTTGCAATTGAATGTGATTCCTCATAACCTTGTTTATTTTTATGTTTTAAAAGCATTTGAATTTTTTTTTAAACTAATATTTTTATATTATTTTAATATATTAATTTCAAAAATATTATTTAAAAAATAAAAAAAATTATCTTAATATATTTTTAAATAAAAAATATTTAAAAAAACAATAGAATTCCAATTCATTACTATGGACTGCACGGCAGTGGTCGTAAGTTTCAGAATGCAGAATTAAGCCAAGATATCAGTACTGCTAATCAAATTTTATTCTTCTATGAATAATTGGACCAAATCAGTTTTTACGTGTCTTACTATTGTGTATGCTGGGTTCTATTCCGGGCGACCAAAAAAATTTAAATATAAAAAAAATAGGTTTTAGAAAAAAATTTTTGGTATTATTATTAAATTTGAAATTTTTTTTTATTAACATACTTTTTAGATATTATTATTAAACCTGATGATTTTTTAGGTTAATTGCTCGAAATCATAAATATAAAATATCATTGTATCATAAAAATCACATAACACTGAGACAGAATTATGGTCTTAGAATAATATACTACTTATACTTGGCTTCTAAGCAATGATTCCCCCCGAAAAAAACAAAAAAAAAACGAAAAGAAAAACTTCATGCAACTTCAAAGCATAACTTTTGATTTTATCCCATTTTAATAACAGAATAAATGGCTTTTTTCAAAAAAAAAAAAATAACGGAATAAAAGGCACTACCAACCAACTTTTTTTATATATATAAATAATAAAGAGAAAAAAGGCGCGCCTAATTCACTTAAGCGTGGCCATTTTTTCATTTTTTGGTAAAAAAGCATAGAATAGCATTATAAAGGGAGGGGGGGAACCTACAAATAGATGGCAGAAAAGCGGTGAAGTGTGGTGTCCGCACCCCGTCTCATGCACCCGGCGATATAGTTCTCCGGCCAGGTAGCCTCAACACGGTTGAGTTTCTGCCCACCATTATCGCAAAGTTACTGGAATCTCCGAAAGAAGATTCCAAGCCTGTTTATATTTACCCTACTACTCCTATAATTTGCCATCCCACCCCTCCACCTCCTCCTCCTCCTCCTCCTCCTACTTGCTTACTCCATTCATATTCAATCAAAGCCGCGACCCTTTTATTCTTTCTTTTATGTTTTACTATACGTTAACCGGCAAATTGGTCTTGTTTTACAGGTTAGTGATTTGTTTACTTCATTTCTTTTGCTTGATTATAGTTCAGTCCTTACGTTACTTGATATATTCACAGTATTGCTGGGTTAGTCTTTCTGTCATTGTTTAAAAAATAACCTCATTTCATGAGTTGTTTCAGAGGTTAGCTTATCATTTTTTATGGATTGATTTTTTTTCTTCTTTGAATGGGCAGATATTGGGTTCCGATGATGAGAGGATTAGGACTTGTATTCTTTGCATTTTTATTGGTTCTCGCTACTCTTCTACAAGTGACAACTTCACATGGAGAGCAGCCTCTTTCAAGAATTGTTGTTCAAAACACAGAACTTCATCTTAGTGAAAATGCTTATGTTAAGGCCTCTCCTTCAATTCTTGGACTCAAGGTAGGCTTTTGCAGCACCGGTTCTTTTATTCAGCTTCCATATATGAGCGACGCTTCTTTTTTTTATTGCAAGTTGGGTCCTTGTTATGTACATATTTTGGTGACTGATATGGATTTGGGTTTTGAATTGAGTGATGCGATGACCGAGGTCTAACACTATGGAGAAAACAATTTTTTATGCGATTGAAAATTTCTTTCACTGCTGTAGGGGCGAAATTTTGAGTGGGTGACATTGGAGTATGCTTCTCCAAACCCATCAATTGATGATTGGATAGGAGTGTTTTCTCCTGCTGATTTCAGGTATGAGGATTTTTTGCATCTTGGAACTGGCCCGGCTTCTTGATTTTTGCTATTTTCAAAATCTGGGTTGCTTTCATTGATATTCTGGTGAGTGTTTGAATGAATTCAACACATCATGTACCGATTTGACAGTGCTTACTTTTTATCAATTTCCAGTGCCTCCACCTGCACCCCTGATGATGGCTCGAAGTTAGCTCCTCCATTTTTGTGTACTGCACCTATTAAGGTTCATCCTGGCCTCCCTGCCGCGAGACTTTTGCTCTTTAATGTATCTCTTTCTTGAAGTGATAAGGGATACCAATACACTTGATTAATCTTGCAGTATCAGTATGCAAACTACAGTAGTCCAGGATACAGAAAAACAGGAAAGGGGTCGTTGAGGCTTCAGTTAATTAACCAGAGATCAGATTTCTCTTTTGTGCTTTTTTCTGGAGGTTTATCAAATGTATGCTTCTGACTTTCTATGCTCTCTTTACTTGTAAGGTGATAAATAAATAATTCCACATTAAGTAATTGGCACCAATGATTGATTTTCCAACTAATCTTCTTTTCATATTTCAATTCTGTTGTGTAAAACTTCCTTCCTAATTCAGTTCCGCGGAGCTCATGCAGGGAAGAACAGTATATAATCGCTTTCCATCATTGTATCACAAGCTTAACTAATGTTACTTTGTGTGTGTGGGAGATTGTTGGTATGCTAGCCTCTCACTGCTGTATGTAGGAGTTTGATTCTTACACATTTCCTTCTATTTTGAAGTATCAGCTGGCAGGCCTTAAGGATGCAATCATTTATTTGGAAAATATTTTGGTTGAATGTGTGCACTTTTTTTCTCACAGTTACGCTGTTATCCCATAATCTCAAATTTATTTGATGAGTACAGTTGTTGGTTGCATTCCACCATGGTTAATCATGCTGCAAATTTGATCTAATTATCTGTTCTTTCATATAGCCCAAGCTGATGGCAGTATCAAATAAAGTTGCTTTTACCAATCCAAATGCACCAGTTTACCCGCGCTTAGCACAAGGAAAGATATGGAATGAAGTAAGCCTAATTTTCCTTTCCTTTCTATCCAAAAGTTCACATGTGATACATAGAGGAGAATCTGAAGTTCTTCGTTGCATATATTAAAACTTGAAACAGCAAAGGGTGTTTTTATCACATATTTTGATGAATTATTCATGAATGTTGCAAGCTTGTTAGAAATCAAGAATCTTTTCCTTGTCGCCTCAGTTTATACAATATATTTTATATTGTAGTCAAGCTAACTCTTCTTCGACATTATAACTTTGTTCTGAACTTCAAACTCAGATGACTGTAACATGGACAAGTGGATATGGGATCAATGAGGCAGAACCCTTTGTTGAATGGGGTCGAAAAGATGGTGATCATATACATTCCCTGGCTGGGACACTGACTTTTGATCGTAACAGCTTGTGCGGTGGGTGGCTCTTTTACCTTGTGAACTTAGACCCGGCTGAAAGTGACCCTAGAATGAAAGCCCATTGTCTATCTTGGTTATGATTATCTATGCAAAGAAGTGTACATCAGCTAGAATTGGCATGTCAGAGATGCTATGCTGTCTCTTTTTTCACTGGAAAATAGAAAAAAAACTACTCCAACAGATTTAGCTACATTATTTTGAGTTGGTTAGCATATTGGTAAAAATTTATCAATTTAGTTTAATCCTAATATCTGAGCTTGCACCTATAACTTGGTTGTTCTCTAGATCTTTTATTGTTTACCATATGGTTGGCTTTCTCAAAAACGTTTTGATTGCTTCTTTTCCATGGATAGATGACTCACCTTGTCAGATGTATATGGTCAGGTGCACCAGCAAGGACGGTTGGGTGGCGTGATCCTGGATTTATACACACAAGTTTTCTGAAGGAGTTATGGCCCAATGCTGTGTATGTCATACCTTATCGCAACTTACAATGTTCTGTGGACCAATGTTGATTTCTGGTGTTTTAACTTCTCATGAAATAATAAATGGCCAAGCTCTGTTGATAGGAATGGATTAATGTCATTTATTATGCATGCACGAGCTACATTAGTTATATGCAAATATTTTTGGTTTTTAGAATTGTTTGCTGAAGTGATGGTTTCCAATAGAGCACTTAGAGGATAGTAAAGGAAGCTCACTCACATCTAATAGTATGAGCATCTCAAAACTAATCATCTGTACAAGATTAGCACTATTTTAAAGATCTACTGCCTTACTGATTATGCAGGTATACATACAAGCTTGGGCATAAATTATTCAATGGTACATATGTTTGGAGTCAAGAGTACCAGTTTAGAGCATCTCCATATCCGGGTCAAAGTTCTGTACAACGTGTTGTTATTTTTGGAGACATGGGAAAGGTTGAAATTTTCTCCCAAATATTATGCACATCTAAATATAGAATCGCATCCTTAACAGATATTCTCATCAGGAACATTAGTAACTTGCAAGATATGCACACTGATGTTGCAATTTTTAAATAACATTTCTGGATTTGGTGCCCCAACACACATAACTTTCTTTTTTTAATTTTCCAATTTATATTTTTCTCACTCCTTTAAGAAAAAAATGCATCATTATTATGTCTAAATGACATAAATTACAGATATCTTTCTTCAATAACTTTATACTTGTGTCAACGTCACTGTATGTCAGAAAGCTATATATTCTTTCACGGTTTCAAGGATTGTAAAGCTTTTTTTTTTTTTTGGATGAATAGAGATAGTAAGCAAATCATTGCACAAGCATTGGTGCACTTTTGAAGTACCTTTTACTTTGCAGGATGAAGCTGATGGCTCCAACGAATATAACAATTACCAGCGAGGCTCCCTTAACACTACCAAGCAGCTTATTCAAGACTTGAAAAACATTGATATTGTCTTCCACATTGGCGATATATGCTATGCAAATGGGTATCTTTCTCAGTGGGACCAGTTTACTGCACAGGTTGAGCCAATTGCATCAACTGTTCCTTACATGGTTGCAAGGTTTGTCTCAATTTTTTTTCCCGCTTGTATTATTCACCTTCTTCATCTTATATGGTGATTTTCGTTGTATTATTTCAGCGGTAACCATGAGCGTGACTGGCCAGGAACTGGATCCTTCTATGGAAACTCGGATTCTGGAGGAGAATGTGGTGTGTTGGCTGAGACAATGTTCTATGTCCCTGCTGAGAACAGGGCTAATTTCTGGTATGGGAAATTTTTCAGAACAAACTTTAATATAATTAACCTCGAATGTGTTATGATTTTTCTCATTTGTAATTTAGTTCAAACCTCTATAATGGTAAACAAAGAAAAAAAAGAAAAAATAAATTGTGGCTTCTTTGGTTTCTTCCTCGGTGGAATCTGTTATTCTGAGGATTTTCTTAGACATTTCAGTTATTTTTTCTTATCCTAGAAGAACATGCCATTAATGGATTCCTAGTTTCTGGTGCAATTCTTAGTGGATATGCTGATCCTCTGAATCCCTGCTACCAGGTATTCCACTGATTATGGCATGTTCAGATTTTGCATAGCTGATACAGAACATGATTGGAGGGAGGGAACAGAGCAATACAAATTTATTGAGCACTGCCTTGCTTCTGTTGATAGACAAAGGCAACCCTGGCTAATTTTCCTTGCTCATCGGGTGCTAGGTTATTCTTCTTCCACCTTTTACGCGGATGAAGGATCATTCGAGGAACCTATGGGAAGGGAGAGCCTGCAAAAACTTTGGCAGAAGTACAAGGTTGATATAGCCATATACGGTCATGCTCACAATTATGAAAGGACATGTCCCATTTACCAGGTATGCAAAACAGTTCCACTTGTGACACTTAAGCAAGTTATTTCCCTTTGCTCTATCTGCATTAATCTGAAAGTGAAGGCAATTCAATTTAAAATTGCTAAAGCCTGGCACTCCAAGCCCGCAACCTAAGTAGGGGCAATAAGTGAGTGCACAACAGGCTCTCTACGTTAGTTTATTTCTAGTAAAAATTGCCAATTTACTCGATGTTTATGTATGTCAAGTATTGTCAAATGAACGTGCAACCTGGATTTTATATATTCAACACCTCACTTACCATTGGATCTAATTTATTTTTCCTGTTTATTGCCATAGAATATTTGCACAAGCAAAGAGAAATCCTACTATAAGGGCACCTTTAATGGAACAATACATATTGTTGCGGGTGGAGGAGGAGCAAGCCTTGCAGATTTCACCCCCATTAATACTACTTGGAGCTACTTTAAAGACCACGATTACGGATTTGTAAAACTTACAGCATTTGACCATTCTAACCTGTTGTTTGAGTACAAGAAAAGCAGGGATGGGAAGGTTTATGACTCCTTCAAGATATCTCGGGGCTACAGAGACATCACGGTCTGCACCGTGGACAGCTGCCCAAGTATGACCCTAGCATCTTGACCTGCATTGATGAAGAAAATCCTTTGAGCATTGTTTGTGGATTTGTAGTTTTTTGTTGTAGAGCGCTGGCCTTTTGCTGTGTGTTGTATAATCATGTAATAGCCACTTAGAGGTCTGAATAAAACATCTTCCCTGGCTCGTTTTTCATTTTCTTTCTTCTTCTTTTTTGAAAAAAAATGAAAAAGAAATAACGATTAAATTACAAAAATCACAATACTGAAAAATGTCAAGAGGCAGTTGCTCTGATTTACAAATTCACTTAGATACGGGCATGAAGACTGGTAAATACCTACAATTTCAGCAATTTATTTATAAAATAAAAACCTTATTTGTATCAAGTAATCCAAATCCAATTAGTGGCCCGTGTCCATGTGCTGTACACTAGGACCAGGTTTTTTTTTTTTTTTTTTTTTTTGGAGGGGGTGAGGTGACAGTATCACCCAACTCGTCAAATATTTGATGTCGCAAGCTTAACCTACCGTCTCACCTTGAAAGTGTTCACCTGGCCTTCATTTGATTCCAGTCCATATTTCTTCAAGTTTTATAGACCTTCATTTTTTTTTTGCTCGAAGAACTGTCTGGATTCCTAATTAGGCCATATTATTGGTAGCATTTGTTGGTGATAGATGATATAATAAAAGGACTTGCTGTTTCAGCGCGTGATATGACCTGCCCATAACATTTTCTGCGACGGGCATTGAACATTCCAGGCCACGTTCTTTTTGTTGGTCAGTAGTTGGATAACAAGAAGATACCAATCAACAATTTGCGTGTGTATTTTTTTTTCCTGGGTGATAAAAATTTAAGTGGCTTGGAATTCTAGAAGTCGAACCACATGGCGCCAAAAAGTTCTTTTCAAGGCTTTTTCATGGGGCAAAATCTTGTTTGCATTCTTCCGCGGCCAAAGCTGCAATATTGAACGACTCTCTCTTTATCAAAATGCTTCTCTTCGTTTTCCTTTGTTTTGATGCCTTGATCTTGTGTTTTTCAAACAAGTATGTTCAGTTTCTTCTTCCATTGGGTTTTTGCTCTCTAATAAACCCTGCCTATTTGTTATTTAATGGCTTTAATTTTAGATCCTAACTTGATTGTCGTTCTTGGAGTCTATTGTTGATTGATTTCTTTGTTAAGAGGAAGGCTGGTTATGGATTTATGGGTAGTGGCCGTAGCTGCTGGTGCGGGATATGCAGTAAAAGCTAATTACTTCAAGAATTCTTCAGCAAGGTTAAGAGAACGCTCATTTGAATCCTTTTCTTTGGATTATTTTCACAGCCAATCCCAGTCCTGGAATTTACTGCAACGAATACGGGAGCAAACTTGCCCCTTTTGCAGACTAGGTATCTGCAAGCACTCAGCAACTGATGAATCATTAGGTAGAGATTTTATAGGGGTTGCAAGTAGTAGTGCTACTAAAGGCGAAATACAGTTACAGAGTCATCGGCCTTATGGAAGGGGTTACTTTCTTTATTTATCTAGTGAATTGTTGCCTGATTCTATCAAACGAGAAGTGAGTTCGTTTCGAAGGTTAACAGCGGACAGGCAACTTGGGAATAGGTCTAGTGGGTATATCAATAAATTCCTTGATTCTTCAGATAGTATCCTCACTCATGAACTGTATGGAGGAGACATTGGGTTTGAAGAAAATGAATATGCTTCACTACCATCTTCATCTACAGAAATTGCACAGCCATGGATAATCAGAGGTAGCCATGATTTTGGACAAGAGATGCCGTTAGAGAAAGAAAATGGATCGTTGATGCTTACTAGAAAACAGATGCAGTATTTTGATATGGGACAGTCTAGGAGATTTAGCAGGTCAAGTAGAAGGGTAACTGGTGGATTGTTTTATTCACAAGGTTGTGTTCTTTTCCACATGTTCTCAATGAGCTTGCTTTACATTTTCATTTCTGACATTTTTGGTTCCATTGAATTTGGTTTCTGAGTCCAAATGCTGATTATATGACTGCATGTCTTCCTTTGAAGTTAACTTTCCTTCTGTTTGAGCTTCGGGTTTTCCTTTCTGCAGGGTCTTATGATAGAATGCTTCTTTTCTTCCTGGGGATAACTGCTGGAATAATGTCTCATGTTGCCGCAAATAAAAGAGAAGTGGACTCCTTAAATGAATTGTTGAAGCAGAATGAGAACTTGGTCCAGGATTTAAACGAGGAACTTAGTGAGGGTTCAAGCTTCCAGGGAACCACTGAAAAGCCAAGCAACAGCGCATCAAGTGAAGTTTCCACGAAAAAGGAATCGGATAAATCTATAAAATTTTATGGCAGAGAGCCAGATGATGAGAAGGCAGCGAACTCCGAGGCAATGAGTAAAATTGAGGCAGAGCTTGAAGCTGAACTAGAGAGGTTGGAGCTAAACATGAAATCATCTAGTTTAGAGAGAATGCTCGATTTAATTGAGGTAATTTTTTTAGACTCGATGGATCTAGTTTAAGTGAGTGATAAGAAGTCAAGACCTAGCTATACCTTTTCTGTTATGATTCAGTACTTGGTTTAAACAAAGTTTCAGTTTCTGTTGCATGTCTAGTCTATTTAAACATGTTCCTTATTACATGCACACTTCGTTTTGCGCTGTTGTCTGCAGATGGACCCCAACTTCGAGCTTGATGTTGAGGGAGATCTAAGCCCAGACATGGGTCATAAGAAACCTGACGATTTATCCGATTCAGACGATGACGCAAGTGGAAGTTCTACTGATCCCATTGATACAGCAAACTATGCCGTATCACCTAAGGAGCTCAGCTTGCGTCTTCATGAGGTAATTCAATCAAGGCTGGTAGTCCGGATCATGGAACTCGAGGCTGCACTTGAAAATAGCCAGAAGAGGTTACATGCCTTGGAGTGGGATAGCACAAGCCCTAAGATGGACTTGCATGGTGAAGTAGAATCATCGTCTATACAGCAAGCCCCGAGCTTCACTGGTGAAGGCAATGGCGTGCACTGCCAATTTGCTACATCAGGGAAAGCTGATGACTGAACACGAGAACAGTGTACTCTTGAATTCTCAATAAATGCTGTTCTTGATGGTTGATCTAAGTATCTAACAGGGATGATTGAGTATCACTATTATACTAGCGAAGAAAAATGTACAATTTTATTCTAAAACATGCACTATCCTCTCCTCAAATTGTCCGGATCCAATAGGAGGAAAATAGTTTAGTCACAGAAATTCCAATGCCACCCATAGCTTATTACCCTATAAATTCACCCAGAAAATGTCCTTCCAATAATGGAAGGTGGTTGCTTTGTTTACCAGGAAAGAAGAGCCTATGGTGTTGCAATAGAAAAGGCCTCCGCTGCTAGTTTTTTTAAAAGCATTATAGTTCAAAGGAGAATATCTGTACTGTTGAAATGGACAATTTTATCCAGAGCTTCTTGTCATATAATAGCCTGCATTCGACGCAGGGTACATGAGCTATGCCTGAACTTTAACAAGCAAACAGGCCTTGAATCCCTTGATACACTATCCCAGTTACAAAATTAGCAGAGATGATCCTCGGATCAAACGTATAACTTGCAGACCAGGCACGGTGTGCTTTCCCTAGGCCAGATATTTGTCTTCATAAGAAATGTGATGCCAAACCGCTCCAGAAGACTGGATCCTCGTATCACATTGACGAGGACCTCCAAAATTATGGACTGAAGCAAGAATTTACACGCCTCAATAGAGAACCTCATGCAATATATGTATGCATACCATCATAGAACAAGCCCCTGTCATCTTGGAAGAGCATAAATTGACCCAGAGAGTGAGAAGAAAATCAAATTGAATCATGGGTTTCTATGAAAAAAATCAAGTGTTTGTCTCCACTGGAGCAGCTTGTGCTATAAACTAAAGTTTATAATGGAAAGACCTTCTTGTATCTAAAATAAAACAAGAAACACAAATACAAGAATACACATGCAAGACCAGTTATAATCAGAACCCAATTAAATGCATTCGGGTAATCAAAAATTGAGGCTACAAAGTTCATCCCAAATATTCCTGTCACAACAGCAAATATTGTAGTCACAAAGGTAGCAGCAGTAAGAAGCAACTCGAATTGAATCAATTGGTTCTGGACATTGCCCTGTATATATACGAGACAAAAATTATATCTCATGTTTTTTTCCTCGATCAAAAACAGAAATGAAAGGCACAGTAAGAAATTAGAAGTCATTATTACCCCTTACCAGTTTAATGTTGATCAGATCTTCCGTGTCATCTATGTATTCTTTGAGCTGCAATGTTTATAGAACAATTAATATAATGATGCAGTAAATATTCTTGCACATCACTACGCAGAAACCTACTTTGAAATACAAGCATCCTTTTAATATTAAGACGCCATAGTTTCCATTTTAGAACCTATAAAATTTCTAAGTAACCTGGGCTGGTTGTGTGTTTCAGCTTGCTGCCAAGAGGGGCGTCCTGATTTAATTCGTGGATTGTCAAAATCAAAATATTGGTTGGTTTTAGTCATGCATGCCTTATACCTCAGGTCATTTGTAGGATATCAATTAGCATGCACTATCCAATCACAGCAACTCATACATAAATCTAGATAAGTTAAAAAACGTGTTATGCAGGAACACACCGAGAACAACTTGCTAAGACTGTTGTCGATAGCAGCAAAGTATGCTTCGAGTAACATTTCAAGTTGGTCAATATTCTCGCCATTACTGGATGAACTCATCAAGCTTCCATGTTTACTTGGACTTATATTGCTAAATGCTCTCTGCAATTTCTGGGCTCCACTAATTGACCTTACTGGCGAAACAGGTGCAGATTTTGAAACCACTCTGCCCTCACCTGGGATATCATTTTGAAAATACATATCACCTAGAGCATAAGCTTCTGATCTCTGTCTTTTCTCCGTCAGATACATCTCAGCCATGTCACCATCATCATCCATGAGATGTTCCATCTCATCATGGACCTACAATTTCAATCTCTAAGCTAACATATGGAGGAAGAAAGCGGAAGAAGACAATAGATCACCAACAGAAAAGGGGAAAATAAGAAGATTAAATTTACCCTCTGAACTCGCTGAGTCAATGCAAGGAGGTGGCCCTTGAGTCTACGGACACGTTCCAGATTATGAGTATTAATAGATGTTGCTAGTTCATCCAATACCGGATATACCTCCAATTGCAGTTCTTTTACCTATCAACCCAAAACTCCTTAATGTGAGGAAGTTACACACAATTTTTCAAATTTCAAACTGCCAGTTGATCTATTGCTTTTATTGTGTGCACTAAGGCCCGTTAACTACCACTGGTTTGCCAAAGTGAATTCCAGGGAGAGAGGTGTTCTGAAAAAATGATCTTGAGCATTAGAACATTTACGTAAAGTGACCAGTCTGAATTGCAGCCCAAGAATTCCATCACACATAAAGCTATTGTTAAATGGCTGCCCGCTCTTAACCCACATGGTTTCTGGAACTGCATTTGGTCAAATCCACCATCCAATAACAAGTGACATGTAACAACCATACATGCAAAAGCATTGAGAGGCAGTTTACATATTCAACTCTCCTAAACCATTTTTCTTTCTTTCATAAGCTATATGTATTTATTCTAGTGAATGTTATAACAGAGAGGGATCCAATTAGGCCCTCCGAGATGTTGTGAATTTCAACTTTCTCAGCATCAGTTGATCATGCAATGAAACGATATAGTATGCACCAAATACCTACCATGGTTGGTCAATACAATGCATGCCCAAAATTATCGACAGGAGGTCATGAACTCCTATCTTGCAGCTAAATAAACTCATTGAATGGTAACAGAAAAACAATTTTTTAACCAGAGTACATGAAATTACCCCTCTTTCAGAGTACAAGATAAAAAGCATCAGACCAGCCATAAAAAACTGTCTTCAGGTCTCATGGTATAAGTAAAAAGTGTCAAACCAGAAAAGGCTGACTGCAGCACATGCCATTTCTATTTTTCTAGCATCATTAAGTTTGATATGGAGAGGGAATATCAAGTTCGATTCTTGCATCACAAGCATCTCAACCTTTAAAAAACCACAATATTTTATATTAAAAAAGGGCATTGATTTAAGAATGCCAATTCCATACCACGTGGAAAGTCATCTTGGGAAGTGAAAACAATCTTGGACATGGATTATCTTTACAAGATTACCTTTTGATTGGAAGACTGGCTTCCTTTTCCACAATGACATCATTGATTTCTAAAGGTTTAAGGGCTTTACTTAATTGGTCTGTGAGTGTGCGTGGGCAACATGTTCAGAAAAAGATGGAAACACTTTCCTTAATAGCTAGTGGCTCGTATTGTTAGCATACCTGAGCATCAAGAGACATGCAAGTTAGATCCAAGGCCAATTCCAGAGCTCTGAATTCAAATGGCAAGTCCTCTGGATCAAATCAAAAGTAATTATATACAGCTTGTACAGCATGACTTTATAAACTTCAAGAAGTAAAAAATAGTCATAATTGTGAGTAACAGAAATCAGTTTGAAAAAAATTGAAGTGAGCAAACTACTGTTGCAAGCAAGAAGCTCTACAGCTTCAAGCCCAGTTAATCAAAAGAAATTCAAGTTTTAAACTCCATCTATCTGCCTACAACAAAGCAACCAAATGCTTCAAGGCCATAGAAACAACTGTTCCAAATTAGAAATATCTTTACCTGCTTGTTCTCGATTTGTCTGAAGACGTTTGCAGAATTCTGACATGTACTGGACAACACATCCATCCAGGGAATTCATCAGGATAACCTCATCCGCTGTGATTATACATCTAATCTGTTCAAGACTGACCACAATAGCCTTCTCCCGACCTAAGATTGTAGAGGGATAAATAAAAAGAGGGTCCAAAAGGCGCAGATCCCTGGAAGGCAGAGAACAATGTCTCATTATGGTGGCCTTGTCAAGCTCCAAAATCTTTGAGTTCCCATCCTGATCAATCTTTATCCATGAGCGATTTCCATGACCATGACCTCTCTTCTTTAGGCCTGGAAAGCCAGACCCACGATTACCATACCCATCTAAATTAAGCCTTACATTACCATGAGAAGAAGCAGGTTCAGGAACACCAGCTCGTGCATGAAGACCTTGGAATTCTTCCATTGGACATCAACTTTCCTTCTTTTGGTTCCAAGTCAAAATTTCGTAGAAGGGTTATGGCCAACACTCATTGGATGATTTTAATGCGCCAATCTATGAAATCTGAGTTAGTCAAAAAAGATTCAGCAATAGTTATCCATGTTCTTCTTACATTTCCGGGTTAAACGCAGACCTGAAAAGTAAAGCGGCGTATAATAATTATAAACCCTATCAGTTCATTAATTGAAATGCACATCAGTTCCCATGAAAGAAAGTAACATCCTTCAATTAATAATGAATGCGATAAAACGAATCCTTCTGGTAGCTAAGAATAATCAAAAAGCGAAAGACTGAAACTTTGACGCACATGAATCTGCAGCTTGAAATTTCAGGTGGATGGTGATGTGTGTGTGTGGGCAAACGTGATTACTCATGGGTGTTTCAGTAAGAGAAATCCAGAATTGACACAAGCCATCTCTGACTCTATGCGAAAAGTAACAAATTTCTTTAATTATTCAAACCCAGAATAAAACTCCACAGAAACAAGAGCAAGAATCAATTACACCACAGTTCTTGCTTCTAATCTCATCTAATGATTAACATTACCACGACATCAATTTGTGTAAAAACTGTACATTACACAGATAAGAGGACAAAACCTCGCTACTTCATTCCAAGGTTTTTGATCGATATTAAAGGAAAGCCTACGAAAGAATACACCCACACCACACACACACTAGCATGATGAAAGATGAACCCAGGAAGGAGAGACGAGAACTGGTACCATTTAAAAAGAAAAGATCGTTTAAATTTCCAAGCTGCAGGGTGGAAACTGGTGAGATAGAAAGAATGCAAAAGAATATTCTCTTTGTAAGGAGATCCAGGCATCCAGCTGATGAGAACAGTGTTTTCTTGCAGTAACCATGAAAGAGAAGCAAATGTGCCTGCGCCGTTTTTTGCCACTCACGCTGCCTGAATTTTATATGTTGCCCACAGCCAGGCGAAACAACCTCAACCTTTAGTTTCTTAAGCGGTTTGTAATTAATTATGCTATAATTGAATTTAATATTTAATTTAAATTTAATTTATAAAAAGTTGAATTCATACGAGATAAGATTTAATTCAAATGTTTTTCGAAAAAAATAGATAAGTGTTTTTAGAAGATCGGTTTTAACATTAAGTATAGCAAATTAAATAAGTTAGTATCTTTATATTATTTTTTATATATTAAATTCTATTTAAAACTCAATTCTCAGCATTCAAAATAATTTTTAACTATAAGATTTTATTAAAAAATAAATTTAAAATATAGTACATTTTATGTTTCTATTTTTAAAATATAAATTTATGAAACTTGCAATCAAACAGTCTAAAAAATATATTAACCTAATTTAAACAGTGAAACCTTCGATCCAGTTGTTCTGATAATAATATGAATTTTTTTTGTTACTCTATTGAGATGAGACATTTTCTTAAAAACCTGGTTTGCTTAAAGCAAACAACAGCAAGTGGAATTTTCTTAGTCGCCACTTCATCAAATTATATAAAAGAAGCACCCGTGATTACTTCATCCACCTAAAGTGGAAAATTGGATCTGGAGGAGGAGAAGGCTAAATCCAAAATCCGATCTAGAGATTCACTACCTCCACTTTCATTTCTTCTTCTTCTTCTTCTTCTTCTGCCATTTTTTTTTTCCGGCAAGAGTTTCTTCCTTTTTGACAAACAATCAATCCCGTTCCTTCCCTGTATAACGAGGGCCACAAGTAACTATAAATATAAAATGACCTGACAGTCCCTCACTCGATGACATGGCGCATTACCGTTAGTCAAGATTAAAACCCAAAAATAAACTCCAAGTACCCTTTCATTAACTGGAAAAAGGAGGAAAGATGGCGCGAAAGATTTCCATAGTTAGTTAGAAATCCCTGAACTATAGCACAGCCTTGTGTCATCAGATGATTCCCGTTCTCCTGCTTTCTTGCTTCCTTAATTTCCTACCTAAAAACCTCAAGAAAAAGAAGAGGGGGATGTATCTCTCAAAACAACAGCAATTTAGGCTGTTCATTTTCAAATCAAATCTCAGGTAAGGAACATTCTTTAAATCACTGCTAATGATTTTTCTTTGATTTTTCGCTTTGTTTTTGTTTGGTGATTTTAGTATAGATATAGAGAGAAGCAAATTAATTAATGAATAATTAGCTGCGGATGGTTCGTAAAAGTAAGCTCTTATTCTTGTTTTGTTGAATAACCAAGAGCTTCTTCTTGCATGTTGTTTCGTTTAAGAGGATTAAGGAAATGAGATAGAAAAGAATTTTATTTAACGTTTGAGTTGTCATGATCGAAGTTGTGGTACAAAAAACATCAAACAGAACACGAATGGCTTTTAATCTGTGTGGAAATTATCCGAATTTTAAAGATGTTAGATTTGGTGGTTGGCAGTTTAGCTTCATAGTGTTTGTGAATTAGCAAACATGTCAAGGAGATTGCAAGAAAAGAGATTTTTTTATTAAAACAAAAAGAAGAGAGGAAGAAGAGAGAGATTCATTTGTAAATCAGTGGACTAGTAGAGGTGCACTTTACCATATCTAAACTTGAATCGTACTTGTTTATGTATTAATTATCCAATCCCCTCTCCCTCTCCCTTGAATTTGATTTTATTTTGTTATATATGGGTTCTTAATTTCTTAAACTGAGTATCACAGCACGTTAAATCTTTCGATTTTTTTTATTGTTATTTGTTGATATTACTCGGCTAATTGTATCCTGTACAGTCACATGTATTAGTCTCTGAAAGAAATTGTTTTCATTTCATCAAGCAAGCTTTTAGCTGTTTATGTGTGGTAAATTGTGAGATTGAGATCCATTGAACATATCTCACCTACAATTTTGTCACATTTTCATACTAAAAAACTTTATCCTGCAGGGTTCCTGGAGTAATAGAGTACTAAAAACTAAGCTGGATCAGATTAATGTTTTCCAGTTATGGACTTGGAACATGGAAGCGGAAGCAGCAAGCATTCGGAATCACATCCAGAGGTTAGTGATGGGAGCGGAACCAGTGATCATGAAGATACATATCCAAAGCTTCGTGTTCGGGTTGGAAGTGGTGACAATCTTCAGAGAGGCCCAGAGAAAATTGATGGGACCGAAGGCAGTAAAAATTCAGAATCAAATCCTGAGTTTATTGATGGAAGTGTTAGTAGTAAACAAAGAGAGTTAAAACTGGAATTTACTGCTACAGAAGGGGATCTTCACATGCCATTTGTAAAGTCAGGTCCTTCCTCTTCCTCGCCTTCCTCTGCTTCTTCTCTGAGTTCTTCTAGCTCATCATTGTATGATCTGTTTGATGTGATCGCAAAAGAAAGTGCTGACCCTGGAGCATGCGCTGATTTTGAATCACTCAACAAAGCTCACGAGATTACTCAACCAGCATCAGAAGATCATGAGAATGATACTTCCATTGAAAATTCTCACAAATCAAAAGAAAGTGAGTGTGGCTCTTCAGATCACACGCTAACATTCCCAGTTTCTGATGCCACTCGTGAATCCCTGGTGCACAACATGTCACCAACACAATCCCCTTCTCTCCAAGTCATGGAACGACCAGGAGGATATGATCCTTTTAGGATTCCATCATCCATCTTTGAAAGAAATAAAGGTCCAGCACCAATGGATTGGAGTGCTGCTTCCAATGAATCATTGTTTAGCATTCACGTAGGAAACAATAGTTTCTCCAGAGACCATGTTTTATTGTTGGGCGATCTGGGATTGTCTGGAGATATTAAACAGTCAGGTGAATTGGTCATGTTCAGCCCACCCCCTCCAAAAGCAATGGTGGCCACTGATAATCAGTCTTCAGATCCTGCCTTGGAAACCTACAAACAGAAGGGTGGAGCAAATGGAATATCAGATGATACTATAAAGGATCCCGAAGAAAATCAAAATAAGGAAAATAAACCAAACCAAGCTGTATCCTGGAAATCTCCTAGAACTTCCAACCTTTCACATGAAAGTGGAGACAGTATCGAGTCCTTTTCTTTTCCAATGTAAGCTGCTCCCATTCTCTATATGCAAACACTTAAATACTAGAATTCATGCGCGCTCAACTACGTATTACTTCTATTGTGCATAAAGACTAGTGGACTCTCGTTATTCATGCATAATATGCATATTCATGCAAGGCGCCAGTCTTTGTCCATACCATATCTGTGTTTACATTCACGTTGCACACAGTGAATACATGGATGTTTGTATGTTTGCGACTTGTTGTGTGAATTCAGTCCAGACAGAAATGCCTCTGGACTTGGCATGCTTGTATTTCATGCATGTAAACAAGATGTCTAGATTTACTCTACAATTATATTCGCGTGTGTGCCTAATTAATTAAGACTCCGCAAGCCTAATGCTTTGTCAATGAGGAATATACCTTTGTGTTGCAGAAGAAAGAAGAAAAATGCATGGCCATTTTGCTACTTTTCTAGTTGTAGCTGGGCGCTCTGCTACTGTAAACGGCCAAGCTGCTACTTTAGGTGGCCAAGCTGCAGGTGTTCTTATTGTAGCTGGGCGTTCTGCTACTATTGGAACTGTGGCCGAAAAGGATGGTGTTGTCATAAATATTCTGTGTATGATCCTCTCTCTCCCTGTCAATTGATAACAATCAAGAAAATAGTAAACTCTGTCTTGTTAATTTTTTCCAACCGCCATGATTAATACCAGTTACGTCACTTGTGTTCATATATGATTCACAACTATTGCCATTCCATCTACATTATAAAACAAGGTTTATAATAACACTTTGTAATCTCATGACCTGTATTTCTTGGGGTTTTGCAGTTTGGCAAATGGGATGAGAAATGGTTCCGTGAAAGCTGGTATTGAGCAGCGGCAGCAGCATCTGGAGTCACCGTCTGCCCCAGTGAGTCAAGAATCGGCTTCCTATCATTGGTGTCATTGCTTTTCATGTTGCTCACGGGGTTGTTCTTTCAATTGCTGTTGTTCCTGTCGAAAAATCAAGTGTTGCCGTTAGAACTGGCTCCTTACTCATATGATGGAAGAGTGCATCTCAGCTCCTAAGGCGCTTCCTGTTTACAATGCAAGCCTGAGCTGTCCTTAATTAAGGTTCTGGTAATTAAGTTAAAATTGGGACATTGACAGTGGTTGCTACTTAATCATCACGAGGCCTTTTGAAAATGCAATTGTTGTCCATGTGCGTTGTTCTTGGTGTGACTGCAAGGAAACTGGTTCTTTTCAAGACAGGAAAAAAGGAAGGCGCTGAGGACTGGTAAGGGGAACCTCTAATCCATTACCTGTATGATGTTTCCTCCTTGAATAAGAGCTAGTTTATAACTAACTCTTTCTTTTTTGCGTCTATATTGCTGTAAATTAACCTTTAGTTTAATAGCCCTTTTTGTAATAGACGATTGTTTTCAAGCATATGCGGTATTTTTTATTATTATTATTATTATTTGGATTCTGCTGATGTTAGAAGCATGGTGTGATTGTGATGATATTACTCTATCTGTACATCAAGTGGAGGAAATATATACATTATCTACAATTCAGGGGGGGGGGATCCTTAAATTAGTGTATTATCATAGAGAGAGGGGGGAACATAAGATCGCATATGAAAGTCTTCTTCTTCTTCAGTCTCATGGTTTTCATCATTTGTTTTTCTTTTATGCCCAGCATGATAGCGCATGTAGACACGACTGATCTTCTTTCCAATTGGTTGAATTACAATGGCAGTTTTGGGGATAGATGCTTTCGTAGAGGTGGGTATGGTCATGGATTTATTGGGAAAAATAGGTACAGCTCGAGTAATCATTTATATAATATAGGTATCGAATCTTTCTTACAAAAATAACCGAATCTTATGTGTCGATGCCCTTGTCCAGAACCAACAAGAGACGTTGGATGAAATGTATAGAAATTTGCAGAATGATATGAAAGGTTCAGCCACGAATTAATGTAAATGTTTTCGATGTAGAGGATGCTCTGCTTGAATTCATGCCTTGTAAAGAAATATCTCGCCAAGAGCTTGGCCCATCACTGCTGTTTTTGTCAGCGGAATAATTCTTTCGTCCTCCAGATACAATGAAATTGGAAACATTTATTCAATAATTGTACGATAGTGTCTTAGCTTTTTTATTTTTCCAAGTCATTAATATGATGACAGCTAAGTAAAGTGGCTCTGTAGTTCTATTCTTCGCCATGTTCTATCATATATATATATATATATATATATATATAGAGAGAGAGAGAGAGAGAGAGAGAGAGTCATGTGAATCCACGCCATGGCGCTGGCCCCTCGGGTAGTTAAAATTCCAGATAGCGGGACTTGGAATAGTTATATAATGGAAAATCTGCTGTTGGAGAGGCTGTCGCTTTAAGCAGCTGGACAGCTAAGACCAGCATTTATTCGATGTGTGGAAATTAATTGAAGGTAGCGGTTCCTAATTCTTGATTGGTAATTATATAGGGTACCACATTCTTAAACACAAAGGCCCCTTGTATTTTGCACCTTGGATACGTTCAAGAGAGCACCGCACTTGTCATTGATTACGACTGGATGACCTTGGAAGCTGCTCATGCATGAAGCTTGGACACTAGAAATATCCCCTGGTTATGCTAAAAATAAATAAAAATGAAAAATGAAACGGGTGCATATATATCATTGCTGTGTTAAGATGTGGTAGTGGGTTTTTCTTGGAGGAGGCCGACCACTGATATTCCAAACGGTAGCTAGCAACCGGTGGCTAAAACCGGACGAAATTCTGGGGATGACGTTGGGAGTTTTCTTGTTTGATCTTAGCGAAGGAAGTAGAGTCTTTATAACAATAAATGGATATTATATTAAGAGCTAATATCTTAATGGATGATTGCCTTGTTTGAGGTTGATTTTATATCGATCTTAATGGATGATTGCCTTGTTTGAGGTTGATTTTATATCGATTATTTCTTATATATATTTTGTAGGGCAAGAATTAGCATATAACAACTTATTCATTGAAGCTCTTTGACTTGCTCCTGCTGCCTATACACCGTTTCAGTTTCTCCAAGGCTTTCAGCAATATATATATTTCATTTACAGCTTTATATTCTTTCTTCCATACAATTTACTTTTTCATTTTTTTTTTATCGATTCTACATATAGAGTAGGTAAAGAAGAGAGTATTTTTTTTAGTTTATTTATTGCTATTAATTATTTTAAAAACAGGGGGGCTTCTCAAATGCAATAATATTGTAAAAAAGGAAAAGAAATACAAGAGGCAGGCATTTTCTATTCGTTGATGAAACGACGACGACTAGTTCTTAAATTCAGTTCAAGCAACAACCCAAAATAATAGTAATAATACGATAATGGCCATCATCCACGCGGAAGACGAAGGAGGGTCCCTCGCAGTAACTTTTGAATGGGACCCACCAATGTGCCGGGCCTTACGTGTTGACGGCTTGATGCATTAATTGACCAGAAGTGGACCCCACCCTCACCAGCAAAGTCCTCTGCTCTGCTCCCCACCTCCCTCCTTGCCCTTGGTAGACTTTAAACGAACTCTCTCAAGTCGTGCTTGCTAAAGAAGTAATAAACAAAACAAGAGAGAGAGTTTTCCTTGCCTTCTTCCATTAGCCAGCCCAGAAAAAGAAAACACGCTTCCGTCTTTGAAAATCACTGTTTTGCCTTCACCCCAAGCACAAAAAGGATCCCTTTTCATTTTTTCATTTTTTTCTGGGGTTTTGCTTCCCTCTTGGTTCTATTTTCTCTTCGTTTCTTGAGAAAATGAAATGCAATCTGTTATCAAAAACCCCTCTTCTCTTCTTCTTCTTCATCTCTCTCTCCTGTTTTCTCTCTCTTGTCTCTGGTGATGAAGCTTTTCCCGATAAATCTGTTCTGTTGGAATTCAAGTCCGCTGTTTTTGATCCTTATGGGATTCTCTCAAGCTGGAACCCTAACAGCAGCGACAAGACCAGTCACTGTTCATGGTTTGGTGTCACGTGCAACTCCAAATCCAGGGTTGTCTCACTGAATATCACTGGTGGGGATGGCTATGGAGGTAATTCTAAAGTTCCTCCTTGTTCAAGGTCTTTGAAGTTTCCTTTTTTTGCTCTTGGGACTAAAAGAACATGTTCTAATCATGATGGGAAACTGAAGGGGAAGTTGTCTCCTTCTATTGGAAAATTTAGTGAGCTTAGAGTTTTATCATTGCCTTATAATGAGTTTAGTGGGGAAATTCCCATGGAGATATGGGGTTTAGATAAATTACAAGTGCTTGATCTTGAAGGCAATTTGTTTACTGGGAAATTGCCAGACGAATTTGCTGGTTTAAAGAACTTGAGGGTTTTGAATCTTGGTTTTAATAGACTTGATGGGGAGATTCCAATTTCTCTGTCCAATTCTGTGTCTATGGAGGTTTTGAATTTAGCTGGCAACATGCTGACGGGATCTATTCCCGGGTTTTTTGTTAGTTTTTTAAAGTTGAGGGAGCTTAATTTAGCTAATAATGAGCTAAATGGGACTGTTCCTGGTGGTTTGGGAAGCAATTGTCGGTACCTTGAGCATCTTGATCTGTCTGGGAATTTTCTTGCTGGTGGGATCCCTCTTACTTTGGGAAATTGTCAACAGTTACGGATACTTTTGTTGTTTTCGAATTTGTTGACGGGTGTCATTCCTCGCAAGTTCGGTCAGCTGAGGCGGCTTGAAGTTCTTGATGTTTCAAGAAACTTCATTAATGGTGCAGTCCCTGCTGAACTTGGAAATTGTGTTGAGCTGTCAGTTCTTATCCTTTCAAACCTTTTCGAAACACAGCCAGGGGAGAGAAATAAGAGTGGAAAGGTATTAGTTGGATTGTCACGTGTTGCTGGTGTTGAGTATAATCATTTTGTAGGATCTCTTCCTGCAGAGGTCACAGCCCTTCCAAAGCTGAGAATACTTTGGGCACCTAGAGCAACTCTGAAAGGGAAGCTTCCAACCAGTTGGGGTGACTGTGAGAGCTTGGAGATGGTGAACTTAGCTCAGAACGGTTTCTATGGACAAATAAAGGGAGCTTTTGTGAGATGCAAGAAGCTGTATCACCTTGATTTGAGCTCGAATAGGCTAAGGGGGGAGCTTGATAGGAATCTTCCAGTTCCTTGTATGACAGTATTTGATGTCAGTCACAACCTCTTATCAGGCCCTATCCCAAGATTTGATTATAACGTGTGTTCCCCCTCCTTGAACTCAGATCTTGTCCAAGTTGACGACCCATTATCAGGATATGTACCATTCTTCACACATGAAACTCGCGTTGCAAGCCATTTGCCTTTTGCTCCTGCTAGTTTAGCTGTGATTCACAATTTTGGCGGAAACAACTTTACTGGTCAAATCCGTTGGCTCCCAGTTATTCCAGAGAGATATGGGAAGCTGATTGATTATGCCTTTCTTGCTGCTGGGAACATGCTCACCGGATTGTTTCCTGGAAGCTTATTTAGAAAGTGTGGTGAATTAAATGGAATGATTGCTGATGTTAGCAAAAACAAATTATTAGGTCCTATTCCATTGAATATTGGTGCAATGTGCAGATCTCTTAGATTTCTGGATGCCTCTGACAATGAAATTTCAGGGTATATTCCACACAGTCTTGGGAATTTGAGATCCCTCATCACCCTTGACTTCAGTGGTAACAGACTGTGGGGTCAAATTCCAGCAAGACTCTATCGATTGAAGTACTTGAAGCACATTTCCTTGTCTGGCAACAACCTGACTGGTGCCATCCCTTCTGGCTTGGGGAGGTTACGTTCTCTTGAAGTGTTAAATCTTTCTTCAAATTCCCTGTCCGGTGAGATTCCACAGGACATTGTGCTTTTGAAAAACCTAACTGTTCTTTTGCTTGACAACAACAATTTCTCAGGACAGATTCCCTCTGGTTTATCTAAGGCAGCATCACTATCTACAGTTAATGTCTCCTTAAATAACCTGTCTGGGCCATTCCCCTTGATTCGTAAAGTGGCAAATTGCGGCAATGCCCCTGGAAATCCATATCCTAACCCATGCCATAGATTCCTCCAATCTGCTCCATCTGATTCGACAGACAGCAATGCTACTTCTTCACCAGGGTCTAAATCTGGATTTAATTCAATTGAGATTGCATCCGTAGCATCTGCATCGGCCATTGTTTCTGTTCTTCTAGCTTTGGTTGTTCTCTTCTTTTACACAAGAAAACGGATCCCAAAGGCCAGGGTTCAGGTTTCCGAACCCAAGGAAATTACCACATTTGTTGACATTGGTGTTCCATTATTATATGAGAATATTGTAAAAGCAACAGGGAATTTCAACTCGATCAATTGCATTGGGAATGGAGGGTTTGGTGCCACTTACAAGGCTGAAATTTCTCCAGGAAGCCTAGTGGCCATAAAGAAGCTTGCTGTTGGAAGGTTTCAAGGTGTTCAACAATTTGATGCTGAGATAAAGGCCCTTGGGAGGGTGAAGCATCCCAATCTTGTTACTTTGATAGGATACCATGCCAGCGAAACAGAGATGTTCCTCATATATAATTACTTGCCAGGAGGTAATTTGGAAGATTTCATTAAAGAGAGATCGACAAGGGAGGTTAGTTGGAAGATTCTTCACAAGATTGCTTTGGATGTAGCCCTGGCGCTTTCTTATCTTCATGATCAATGTGCTCCTCGTGTTCTGCACCGTGATGTCAAGCCCAATAACATATTGCTGGATAATGACTTTAATGCTTACTTGTCCGACTTTGGATTATCTAGGCTTTTGGGAACCTCTGAAACCCATGCAACAACTGGTGTAGCAGGAACATTTGGATATGTTGCCCCGGAATATGCTATGACCTGTCGTGTCTCCGAGAAGGCTGATGTTTACAGCTATGGTGTGGTGCTACTTGAGTTGATATCAGATAAGAAACCGTTGGATCCTTCATTTTCTTCACATGAGAATGGTTTTAATATTGTTTCTTGGGCATGCATGCTATTGCGACATGGTCAAGCAAATGAGGTGTTCAATACTGGACTATGGGATTCTGGTCCGCATGATGATCTGGTAGATATGCTGCACTTGGCCGTCACTTGTACAGTTGACAGCCTCTCAAACAGGCCTACGATGAAGCAAGTTGTTCAACGGTTGAAGAGAATTCAACCCTCCTAGCGTTAATCAAGATGGTGGAAGGTGCCTATCTGTACATCCTAGCATAGAAGATATCACATGAGAATAGAAAATCATAGTTGTAAAACACCTCTTAAGATATTGAACCGAAGTAGGGGTTTTCATTAGAATTTATTCATGTCTAAATACCCGTCTTGCTTTAGGCTAAGGAAAATTGTTGTTTCCAAGAATAACAAAAATTCCATCGAAAGTGTACTTTTACATGTATCTATCCGAAATCATCGATAATTTTGTGGCTGCTTACTCCGAGTGACTGTTACGGACTTAAGGTGTTTGCTGTCCTCCGCCCTCTTGTTGTGGCATGGCCATATCTGTCCTTCCAATCATTTTTAATACAGATTGCTGCTCTCGTTTCAGGGAAGGCAAATAGATTCAGATTTCTGAATAGATTTGGCTTCATTTTCTGTCATTTCATCCTTTTCAATTATATCATGAGTTTATTTTCAACATTACAGATAACTTTACAGAGAAAGACCAATAGACATCTACTTAGTCATACAGGGTATATTTACATTTTCACGGCTGAAACACTATCAGTCCTTCCGTAAAGAATCTTGCGATTGCATGCAAAAGTTTAAATACAATGCCTTCGGTTTTGGAAAGAGAGATCCGCTAAAAAACCTCGAGGAGAAGCGATCCCTTTTTCGAATTAGTTTTCCATGATAGACATCATTAATCTGCGGCCTGCCCTTTTCTTTTTTTCTCTCTTTTTGATAAAGACGATTGCAAGAACATATTCACCGGTTATCTCATCTGCATAGCACAGCTACAGCCCATTTGCAGATCTGAACTATCAAGCCTTGTTTTCCCTTCCTCCATTTGTGCATACACTGTCAGCTTAGGAAATAGGAAAATACACTCCCAGCATATGAGATGGGGGAATAAGGAAATAAATATAACATGCAGCCTCAAAAAAACATTTCAAACACTCTTCTGGAAGATGAAAAGTAGCTGGGTCATATTCGGTTTCCGTTTCAAGGCCCCCCAATAAATAAATAAAAAAACGTAAACTATTTTCCTAATATTCTCTCATTTTTCTCTTCCTATTTCACATCCCTACTCCTCTTTTAAAGGATGACATAAACACCGACTTACATTACACAAAGGACGGACCAGAAGAGTTTATCACTATGTGTCTAAGAGGGTGATTAACATCACTGCCACCTGCATGCTTCACGAACTCTGCGGGGGAGAGAAAGCTGCCATGGCAGACGCACATGATCCTTACTTCCTCGCCCTTGCCATACTTGTACAGGATGCCATCCACTCTTCTCCCATTAGGACCATCTCCTTTTGTAAACACACAAGGCATATCTTCCATTGCATTGGTCCCAATTTCCCTCCCTATATTTTCTGCAGAATCAAGCTTCTTGGAAAAATTCTCCATTTCTGTACTGGAGGCTCTGCACGCATTTTCATTTTTCTTTGTCCCAGAAGAATCTAAATCTTCTTGACTGCCTCGTTCCTGCAAAGACTGGTTACTTGTGGGACTTCGGGCTTCACCGCCACTGCTTGATCCTGTAATGCACAAGAGATTATGAGAAGACAAAAACCATCTGCCTTTTATCCATTTTCCCGTTCCCTTTACTTGCAGTAATTTCAAGATTAATTACAATTTTCCAGTATCATTGTATCGGTTACAGAGGCATTTAAGTTGTACGATTGCTATAGGATCACAAAGAAACTCTGTCAACTACATGCAATTACTCACTTAAAGGGCATTTGACTGTATCCCATGGGGAAACATAGAAAAAGATAAACAAAAAAAGAAGGTAAGAAGATAAAGAGAAAGGAAGTAGCATTAGTCTAGCAGGCAAAACCAGTAACGTGAAAAGCAGGGATCCTTAGTAACAGCAAGAAAAGTTAAATTGCATAATTGACTAGGCTACAGAACAGTTTTCAATCTGATCAAATCAATTAAGGTCACATAACCCAGTTACTGTGGCAACAGAAACAATTTCGAGGATGATTTGTGACAACTACAAGGATCAGTAATCGCCTGATTTAAGAAAATTCCATGTAATAACCACCCCAGACTGTCTCATCACTTTACATGGGAAGCCAGACCCATCCTGCCCCTCTCGTCCCCGACTAACCCACAAAAATGGTTTTCACTTTGCCAATTGAAAATTTTTCAGTTCAAGCAGACGGAATTTCCAAGCTTCCGAAAACATTGCACCACACTTTCAGAAATCAACCTGTTAATTCATCCTCTCCATACCTTTTGAGTGTGTCGAGCATGTAATATTGAGAAACACCCTCCTTAACTCACCCAGAAAACCTGGATTTAGTTATTCACCAGTTGCTTTCTTAAAGTTGCAAAGCAGCAAAGCTTTGACAAATACAATCCCGAACTCAGTGATAACTGAGGCATCAACTTCTGTTTCTAAAGGAAATCTATACCATTGGACACAAAGAAGCTTGATAACGAACAAGATTAAGCCTTTGGAACCAAAAAAAAAATTCCACAAATTAAGAGTTGGGAAAAACTGAATTTAGGGATTGAAACTGGATGGACCTGCAAGGAGGATAGATAAAAGAAAGAATCCGAACTTGGTGATGGCTAAGGACCAACTTCTGAGCTAGGGAAAATCTATACCATCAGACACACAGAAGCATTATACCGAACAAGATTAAGCCTTTGGAATTTAACACTTTCCAAAAATAAAGAGTAGGGAAAAAACTGAAGTTAGAGATGTAAACTGGATAGATCTACAAGGAAAATTGATCAAGCAAACGACGCTTTAGCCTAATCCTGAGCTGCCATCTATCCACTGCCCACGCATTAATGAGTAATGACACTGTAATGAATAGTTATGATGCAATAATTAAAGACTCCATGGAATGGCAGGCAATCAAGTAGATGCTTGGTTTGTGAACTCATTTATTAAAGTTATAGACCATCTCCATCGTATAGACTACAAGCAGGCAAGCAAAGAAATATTAATAATTTAAACATAGTTTTAAAACGTTAAAAGAATCTATCCGCTACTTCTTGGAAAACACAACTTAATAACTACCCATACGCAATAGGAAGTTCACTCCATTTTATATGAGCAAATGCGTACAAATTCCATTTCACGTTTCCTCCTCCCTTCCTTCTTAAGGCAATCATGATAACACTTTCTACATCGACGCCGCAGTAGAAGTGTGCATCTCTTCTGCCTTCGTTGACAGAAAAGATGATGCTGAAAAAGAGCCTATTCCCAGGAATCTAATATGAGCAAGTAGATACCATAGCCAACTAAGAACTAAACTAGTAAGTCATAAACTGAGTTTCTTAGTTCTCCAAGCACCTGAACTAAATAACTGAAAAACTTGAGTGCCCAATGAAGGTGACCAAAATGAATTGCAAGTTCATGAAGTTGGTCAGTATAAAGAAGCCTTCCAGAAACAACCAGAGTTTTGCAATGGTTTTTACCCGAATGTGACCTTCCAGTTATAATAATTACCAAAGTACATGATCTGCCTGCGTATGCTACACGCAGTATCCTAGCACGGAGGGTTTAGCTATTCTGTATAGAAAAAATAAGTGCCCGTTTGTGTTTGGGTGCAACAAAAAGCATTTTAATGAGCTTGAAACAGAGTTTCAACTTCATTGCCAAGCCAGTCGTAAGTATCCATGAAGTTTGACTTCATATGCTGCAGAAACCCAGTTCAGTTCTGACACAAAGACAGATGCAAGAAACCCACTGCCTTTTTCATGAGAGACATGCGAATGCAATCTGCTTGCTTCCCATGTATAGCAGCAATCAGTAATGAGGGCCTTGAGTTAATACTCTACTTAGTTACATCTCAGAATTGCACGGATTTAAACAAGCATGATCCTCTCATTCTTTGGACCTCTATGATTTTCTTTCGCGAAATATTGCTGAAACCAAAGAAACTCCAACGATAGAATTTAATACTACTTAAATTAGTTGAGTAAGATTTGCTCTGTTTAGAAACAAATAAACATCCAAGATTTAGCATCAAATCCAAACAAAAGTACCGACCTATCCAACACCACAGCATCCACATGATCGATTTAGCATCCAGACCAAAATCCACCACCAAAACAACACCAAACAATAAAGCCACTCATTCCAATCCAATCCAGAAACTCCCGAAAAAACCACGAAAAACAAAAAAAAGGGACACCAAAAGGTTGAGATTTTTTTTTAAAAAAAAAAAGGGTACCTTGAACAGGCTTGCTCACCATTTCTGATAATCCAGAAGAGCTCCCTCCTTGAGACTCCACGGACCCTTGTGACGCTTGCTGCTGCTGTTGCTGCCCTGCCAGATTATTACCTCTATTCACAGCACCACTCTGCTTACTAGCCCACGTCGGCACCCAATTCCCTTTATTCAATTTGACTTCCTCCAGACTCAACTCTCCTCTCAAATTCCTTTGCTTTTCACTTCGCCTTCTCTTGGCTTCCATTCTCCTCAAACTCTGCATTTCCTTCCGCTTCCTCCATTCCTCCTCTGTCTCCGTAGGCAAAGAAGAAGTCCTCATGAGAAGAGGATAAGATGCAGGTGGAGTGGTTAAAGCATCATAGTCTCTCAACAATGGTATTGAACCAGCTATTGATGAAGATCTCGTTAGTTTCTTTGAAGACTTATCAACCCCAAATCTTCCACCAAGTGATAGACCAAGATTTAATTCAATCTCCTCTGTTTCTTCTCCATCACTTGTTGCTGCTTGATATTGCTGCGCGTCACTTGACATGAATCTTTGTAATAGATCTCTTGGGTACCTGTTAATATCCAAAGAAAGACTCTCCATTACTCTGCTACTTCTACTGCTCCTATTTCTATTCTCGTTTGTTTCTCCCATGATGCTGCCTCTCTATAAACAGAGGAAGTTTTTACTTCTTGCTTCTTTAAGACAGCTTTCAGTGGATTAGAAAGTATTTTGGGGCCTATGAAACAGAACGTGAAGGAGGAGGAGGAGAGGTTGAAGTGTTTATTCTTTGATCTGATTTAGAGACACCCATTTGTCAGGAAGTCTTAATTCTTTAGTTGTTTTCTTTTACAGTTCTCTCTTGGGGTTATCTGACAAAAGCTTTGCCCTTTAATTAAAACCCAACTTGCATTGCATACACTCGCCAGCGAAAAATATTAATAATAATAACTATAATAACAAAGAGAAGGCTACTAAAACGTTGATGTCTTCTTCTTTCTTCTTTTGATAAGAACATAGTTAGTACCGAGAAAATGAAGGAAAACAGAAGCCAAAGATTAAAAGAAATTGAAATCGATGAGGAAAAACAGGAGAGGGAGAGGGAGAGGGAGAGGGAGTGAGGGAGATGGGGTGCTTCTGGGCGGTAATCGTGAAAAGAAGGAAAGAAATAAGCAATTAATTGAAAAAATATTGCACTTGTTGAAGGACGAAAGTGCCCTTCAAGTTAAGACAAGGAAAAGAAGGTAGCGGGGAGAGAGCCAGGTGGCGATCATGAGAGGAGAAGGGCGACACGTGGTTGTGACTGACACAAATCTCTTCCTTTTTACTGATTATTTAATTAATTCGTTGTCTTCTTGAGGTCCGTGTTGAATGAACCTAAAAAACAAGTGGCCTTTCTAATTCTAGAGCAGAGGACACGTTTCGAGATGTTACAGACGCTAGAAAAAGTGTCCATGTGTTTGTCAGTTTAGGTGTGTGGGAATTCGACACGTGGATAGGAAGCAAGTTGCAGGAGGAGTGCTTATTACTCGTGAAAGATGCGGCTTTCTTTTGTCTTGCTACTCTTGATGTGGGTGTATCCTATTTTTTTAAAAATATATTATAATAATTTTTATTATTTTTAATATTAAAATTTTAAAATCAATAAAAAATATTAATTCAGTACTTTTTAGTAATATTCTACTAAAATAACTTGGAGTTGCTTTTTATTTTTGTGTTTTTAAAGTATTTTTAAAAATATTTAATTTTTTTATTTTGTTAATTTTTTATGTGTTTATAGATTATTCTGATATAGCAATATTAAAATATATTTTTAAAAAATATATATAATATTTTAATATATTTTTAAATAAAAAATAATCAAAAAATAAATATCAAACGAGTTCTAACTCAATACTTATCTCAGCCATGCAAAGGATCAAAAAGTAAAGCATTAGACCAGGTTTTCTTAAGTTCCACAGGGAATAAGAGGGATATTGTCGTTTAATAAATAAAAATAACAAGGGATCATTTTATTTGTCTTTTTATTTTTCAAACAGTCTTTTAGGTTGCGCAATACATTGTAATTGAACAGAAATGTTTATGTATTTTAAAATTAGATAGATATTAATTTAAAACCAATTTAAATAAGTTGAGATGATTACCTTAATTGATGCATGGTGAATATAATATATTCATCAATGTTAATTTTATATATATAATATTTATATTGTTTGAATTCAATATACGTGTATACACACCTTGACATTTACATGACACGTGTAGTTTTATATTCAATACATTATTCTTTTATAATTTTATGTTAAATTATAAACAATACTTGATTAGTTGATATTAGAAACTCAATAAAAATATTAAAAAAAAAATATTGAGCAGGAAATATTGAATAAGGTACGAGTATAGTAGAAACTTTGATATATAAATACCAACCACTAATAAATAAATTCATTTGTTTATGTAGTGTGAAGAAGAACTAGAGAGGATCCTGACAAATGTTGACGTGGCAATTATATCTGCTCAGACAAGCTTGAATCGTGTCATTTTCAGGTTCAATTGCCTCGGATCTAGATGTATTAAAACTAGAGACATTACACGCTTGACCTTATCCAGACACACACAGCTCGGATGCATTGTGAATATGCTTTTGTGTTTTTCCTGAAAAAAAGATATTTATTTTAAATTAGCTCTGCACACAGTGATTGTGTCAGGGAAATCATCGTCGTCTTTAGAACGGAAAGAATACAAATACAAGAAGAAATACGTACAAAAATACGAACATCAATTTGGAGTGAAAAGGGAAAAGATGGGATTGTTTATATTTTTTTTTTATTTTAACGTTAAAAAATGCAAAATAAAGAAAATATAAATTAAGAGTCCCGAAGTTATATTTTTTATTTACTACTCTTAGATTTTTATTTATTACTCTAGTAAATCTAAGGGATTTTAAATTTAGAATTTAATATAGCGGATAATACCTTGATGATGTCAATCAAATTCAAAAGTTCTTGTTCAGTTCATACACACCGGGGTTTTATATTGAAAATGCTGGATCCGTAATCTTATTTTTGCAACAGGCTTGGAGGTTGTAACAAGTTACGGATCGGGTTCATATTTACTACCTCTCACCCATCTTTTATATACATATTGTTTATTTTATTTTTTCATGAAAACACTTTATCTTGTGATCAAACTTTTCCTTCTCTTTGCTTGTTTTTTCTTTTTTAATTAATAAATAGATAAAGAAACGATTCAGAAATCCTGAACAAAAAGCTAGGCTAATTAGGAATAAAATTTATTATAAAATTATATTTTCAACACAAACCGTGATACGAGTAGTTAACGGTTGTAACATTAGTTCAGCCTAATCTAAAAATATTACTAAAGATTAGAATTCTTAAAAAAACATAAAGAATTAAAATTAAAATTAAAATAACAGTGATTATAAAGAATTATTAACTTAACGATCAAGTGGATTTGGAGAAAAAGAGCTAAACAAATTAGGAATGAAATTTCCTATTAAAACCATATTTCCTAAACAAATAATGATTTCATTAATAGAAATTGCAATCTGATCTAGTTACTCAAGATTAATTTAAAATATTTATGCAAAGCATGAACAAAATGGTGAGAATAAAACAATAATTATTTAAACCATAAAGAATCTGTTTATTTTTGTGTTTTAAAAGTATTTTAAAAAAAAAGTTTAAATTTTTTTTATTTTTTTCTTTACTTCAAATTAATAGTTTTTTTGGTATTTTTATATTATTTTGATGCGTTAATTTCAAAAATAATTTTTTAAAAATAAAAAAATATTATTTTAATATATTTTTAAGTGAATAGTATTTTTAAAAAGTAACTGCCACCACACTTCTAAACAGATTTAAAGGCTAACTAATTAACTTTACTATGTAATTAATTCTAAAATGTTTAGTTCAAATGATACACTAATCTCTACACATGCAGTTGAATTTATTGCTGATGCTTTACTCTCAGACAGGCACCGGCCATAGAAGAAGGGAAGAGTGTTCACTTGATTGTTATTTTCAAGGACAAATTTTAAAATAATCTATAGTTTGAATTAACTTTTTTTTTTTTATCCGGAATTTAAATATCTCTTCATTCTACGTTGCTGACATGACACGTGGGTGTCCATGATCTGATAAATGCCTGGTTAGCTATAAGTAGTAGGCTTTATGTTTTCGTTTCTGTGTCATAGCAAAACATGTACATATTTAGATCCCTGAGGTAATGGCAAAAGTGACACGTAGTTTGTTTTATGCAACACCATACGAGGTTTCAATTAAGCGAAATTTATGAAAAAGGAATTTCCTAAAAACGCAAGACATCAAAGAAATAATAATTAATGACATCGCGGATTGCATTAGAAACGTCAAGTCACGAGCAACAATCTAAAGTGCTAATGTGAAAAAAGGATATTTTTTTTTAGTGAAGCTGTTTTTCTGATATTTGTAAAGAACAAAAATTAGTTTTTGTTTTTCTTTGAGGTTTTTTGGTGGAAAATTTTCTGTTTAGTTAAAAGGGATAGGATAAGTTTATACAATTATTTACATAAAAATTAACTTAGTTGATGCAAGACAACAAAAAACTATAAATTAAATAGATATTATCATAATACCTATGATACTTTTTTGTGTCCTGTTTTGGATCATTTATAAGAAATTATTATGATATACTATTTTTTTTCATCTGAATCGGAAATGATATATAAATTAAGATATAAATAAATTCACTCATAAACTTTGAAATAGATATAAATTAAAACTTTACACATATAAATGTTTTAGAAAACAAGTAATTATTTAAGTGACCGACTTTGGTGGCATCTTATGAGTGTTTTTTTGTGTTATTGAATTAGTCTTGTTGAGTTTTTTTTAATAATATTAATAATGTTTGGTTTTGATTTGTCTTTTAAATTTATTTATTTATTTTTCAATCCTTTCTGGCAATTATAATCTGTGTATTCTATTTAATATATATTTTTTTAATGTCATGTTTTTAACAAGAGATAAATTTAAATATTGTGTTTTTTTTTTCAATCATAAAATGCACCGAACCATGCTATTTTTTAATTTTTTAAAAATAGTGTTATTTTGACAATTTGTTTTCTTTAACCTTTGCTATTTTAAAAAAAAAAATCGTTTTTTTAAGCACCTTTAAGTTTGACACGTAAATAAGATCAAAACTAGTCGTCCTTTCCCGTCTTGAAAACCAACATCTGCTCGAGGACAATGGTGAGTTGATCAAACCAATCACTGGCATCTTCCGGTCTCCGTAAAAAATGACAGCTGGATTTGGCATTGCTATTCTTCTTTGGAAAAATAAAAAATAAAAGCAGAATTTCTGAGTTTGTTTGTTTATTGTTCGGATATCTTCTGTATAGGATTTTTTTTTTTCTGATAATGTTTGTGTAGAGATACTATATAAAAGTATACATACAAGATTAGACGTGTGATTTGATTTACCAAGTAATATTATCATTTGTACACGTACCAGCCACATATAACTTACCAAAATATCATCTGTGAGGATTTAGTTCATTTTAAAGCAATGAAACCCGTTATCTGGCATGATATGAATTGATCTGAGATCTTAATAATTTATATAGTTTATTTTTATATGAATTATTTAATAATTTTTTGAAATAAAATAATTATGTATAACTTACTTTCATATGAATTATTTATAAATATATTTTTTATATGGAATAATTATATATAACTTGCTTCCACATTGATCATTTATTGACCTTTTAATATAAGATAACTATATTGTAATTATGTTTTTTTTATAGCCATGTCCACTGTATTTTTTATAGCCTGTCTTTATATGCTTTGTTTTTTATTTTTTTGATATAAAATAACTATTTATGACTACATTTCTATGAATTGTTTTTAAAATTTTTTTTGATATGGGATAACCACATGTACTTGTTTCTTGAGTTTTTTGATGTGTGATAAATATGCTATACTTTATATATTTTTTTTACAGCACAAATTGATATGAATTGTTTTTTTAACTTTTTAATATGGGGTAACTATACTATATTACAATATATGTTTTTTTTCTTTTATATATAGTTCGCGTCCACATGCACTATTTAAAAACTTATCCATTCGAGATATTAAAATTATAACCATAGTTTTTTTTTTAATTTTTCCATTTTCGGACTGACCCAAGTTAGCCCAGCGAGACACATAAAAATAACTTACCTAATTTTACTAATTATGTTTCATTCTATGTAAAAAAAAACCTCTATAATCATAGTTGTGAAGTCCGATCTGCCCCAGCATGTCTATTTGAAATCCAACTTAATAGATTGATTTAGTAAAAAACCTGGTTGTAAGTGGTTAATGATTTTAAAAAATTAACCAGGATAACTTGATGACATAAAAACTTGGATATTGAACCGAACCAGCTCCCGGATCTAAAAAGTATGTTTCCCATATTATTTTATTAAAACAATTTTTATCATCTAACTAAAAAGTTAAGATAATTAATATAATTTTTTTAAAAATTCAATCCCTGAATACAAAGTCAACTGCACTGTTCATGGCCTCATCTATAGCTACAGTCATATCATCGTACTTCCTCCAAAAAATTTCAAGTTCTACCTCCATCGACTGCAGGCAAAAATTTTTGTCACTGTATTATTAGGTCATGGGCATTTTTAATGACAAGACGAGAAAAGGACGGGCGAAAAAGAAGAGCATGTGGGGTAGGAGATCTTCGAGGGTGATTTTCCAGGACACGTCATTGACGTTGAGGACTAGTTTTTAAGATTCTCCGGCATATTTGCAGGCCACATGTTGATCATGGGTAGGGTGAGTGGGACACCAAAAGGTAAGTTTTTGGTACTGTTTCGATATTTTTCTGGAATTGCGGTGAGAATACACTTTTGATTTTTTTTTTTTTTATGGTTTTAGATTTTTGATGAGTTACATTAAAAATTAAATTTTTAAAAATAAAAAAATATTTTAATATTTTTTTTAGAAAAAAAAACTTATATAACACGTATTTCGTTCTCACGTGCTCTTACGCGAACTGAGAGTAAAATATAATTATCACTCCTGCCTATGCACGTGACAGTGAAGTCATCCATTTATGAAGAGTAATCTTTAATGGCTTATTCCGGCAACTAACTTTCGTTCCATTAAACCAAATAAACCGCAGGATACAACGCTTTTAAAAGAGCTAATTACATGCTTAATGACATGACGATGGAATCTTTTTGACCAAACCATTTAAGTAGTGGATTGCTATTATTTTAATCCTGGGATCCCTTGACCATCGGCTCTACTCTGATGCACTCACCTTGTCAACTCGTATATTTCTTGTTAATCGTTTCTTAAGTCAGATTAGTTTAAAAATAAAACATGTTGTCAAGACTTTGGGTAGGATAATCTTTGGAGAATAAATTAATAGATTAGGTTTATAGAAAGAAAACCAAGTCAGAAGAGCACATCAGAGATCATCCGACGAATTCCCAGAAATGCTATGGACCAAAGACAGTGACAAAAGGACGTGGATAGCTCCTTCACTTGCAGCTATCATGGGATTCGGAGTGGCAGAAGCGATGCCTACCTGATGCAAACAACAGGGGCGCCAAAGATCTTGTTGGCAGGCACGAGTTGAAATAATATCCAAAGAAAAATAAGATATGGAGGGAGATCAAGCAGTCTCTCAGGCTCCTCCTACTAGTGGGGATTGAAGCATGTACAGACAAAGGAAGCTTGCAGCAGTTTCTTCGAGTCTGGCAGAAAGCAGATCAAACAAGGCGGTGACAGAATTGGCATTATCTTCCACGGGACTACTTTGACCAGACGAAGTTTACATGCTCCACTCAAATAGGCATATGGCAACTTAAGCATTTTGTGAAACCACATCTTCAACACCAGAAAATTTCTTTAAAATAATTTCTTAAGAAAAAAAATGCAAAACACAATGCCCTGCATATTCCATTCTTCTGACACCCAAGAGCAACTAAATTAATAATACCAAAATTTATCGAAGAACTAAAAATGCCTCGGGCAAGCCTAAATCTTTCCTATCTAATTGTGAGTTGGGGGTAATGTAATAAACATAATTCTAGCAAAAAAAGATGGCCTAGTTCCTCCCAGCTTGAGCTTGACGGGGACCTCTAGCCCACCCATTCTGATAAACTTTCTTGTTAGCTTCTCCATTGTGTCCGG